>NW_027361672.1:13422500-13562500 GCF_039654945.1 Dendrobates tinctorius
GTATTAAGAAGTATTTCAGGCACAAAGAACAATGAGCTTTACATGTTTGGATTAATTATCTCTTTTTCCAGCCTTTTCTGACTATTTATGACCCTCCCCAAACTTGTGAACAGCACTCATACATGGTCAACATGGGAAAGACAAAGGAGCATTCCAAGGCCATCAGAGACAAGATCGTGGAGGGTCACAAGGCTGGCAAGGGGTACAAAACCCTTTCCAAGGAGTTGGGCCTACCTGTCTCCACTGTTGGGAGCATCATCCGGAAGTGGAAGGCTTATGGAACTACTGTTAGCCTTCCACGGCCTGGACAGCCTTTGAAAGTTTCCTCCCGTGCCGAGGCCAGGCTTGTCCGAAGACTCAAGGCTAACCCAAGGACAACAAGGAAGGAGCTCCGGGAAGATCTCATGGCAGTGGGGACATTGGTTTCAGTAAGTACCATAAGTAACGTACTCCACCGCAATGGTCTCCGTTCCAGACGAGCCCGTAAGGTACCTTTACTTTCAAAGCGTCATGTCAAGGCTCGTCTACAGTTTGCTCATGATCACTTGGAGGACTCTGAGACAGACTGGTTCAAGGTTCTCTGGTCTGATGAGACGAAGATCGAGATCTTTGGTGCCAACCACACACGTGACGTTTGGAGACTGGATGGCACTGCATACGACCCCAAGAATACCATCCCTACAGTCAAGCATGGTGGTGGCAGCATCATGCTGTGGGGCTGTTTCTCAGCCAAGGGGCCTGGCCATCTGGTCCGCATCCATGGGAAGATGGATAGCACGGCCTACCTGGAGATTTTGGCCAAGAACCTCCGCTCCTCCATCAAGGATCTTAAGATGGGTCGTCATTTCATCTTCCAACAAGACAACGACCCAAAGCACACAGCCAACAAAACCAAGGCCTGGTTCAAGAGGCAAAAAATCAAGGTGTTGGAGTGGCCTAGTCAGTCTCCTGACCTTAACCCAATTGAAAACTTGTGGAAGGAGCTCAAGATTAAAGTCCACATGAGACACCCAAAGAACCTAGATAACTTGGAGAAGATCTGCATGGAGGAGTGGGCCAAGATAACTGCAGAGACCTGTGCCGGCCTGATCAGGTCTTATAAAAGACGATTATTAGCTGTAATTGCAAACAAGGGTTATTCCACAAAATATTAAACCTAGGGGTTGAATAATAATTGACCCACACTTTTATGTTTAAAATTTATTAAAATTTAACTGAGCAACATAACTTTTTGGTTTGTAAGTTTTATGCATCTGTTAATAAATCCTGCTCTTGTGTGAAGTTTGAAGGCTCTAACTTATTTGCATCTAATCAAACCTGCTAAATCTGCAGGGGGTTGAATACTACTTGTAGGCACTGTGTGTGTATATATATATATATATATATATATATATACATATACACACACACACACACACACATATATACACACCGTATATACTTGAGTATAAGTCGATCCGAGTATAAGTCGACCCCCCTAATTTTGCCACAAAAAACTGGGAGAACTTTTTGACTCGAGTATAAGTCTAGGGTGGGAAATGCTCCATAGATTATTCCCCCATATGGTGTCCTCAGAAGAAGCTCCATAGATTATTCCCTCATATGCTGCCCCCATAAGAAGCTCCATAGATTGTTCCCTCATATGCTGCCCCCATAAGAAGCTCCATAGATTGTTCCCTCATATGCTGCCCCCATGCTGCTGCTGCATGTTAAATTAAAAAAAATGACATACTCACCTCTCCGTCGCTGGGTGTCAGATTCTCACCTGTCCTGCGTCCATGGCTGCTCACCGCTATCTGCCACGTCATCAGTCAGCGACGTTCAGACTGCAGGGGGCGCGGCTCGCACTAACCACGTCACCGCACCCTCTGCTGTCTGAAGTCACTGACCGATGACAGACAGCAGCAAGCAGCCATGGAAGCAGGACAGGTGAGTATCGCTATACTTGCCCGTCCTGACGCTGTCTTGAGCCCCCAGCTTCTCCGCGCTCTCTCTTCCTGCCTTCAGCGGTCATGTGGTACCGCTCATTAAAACTCATGAATATGCGCATATTCATGAGTTTTAATGAGCGGCACCACATGACCGCTGAAGGCAGGAAGAGAGAGCACGGGGAGAAGCTGGGGGCTCAAGACACAGCGTCAGGACGGGTAAGTATGACCTGACACATCCGCCCCCTCCGACCCCCTTTGTATATGACTCGAATATAAGACGAGAGGGGGACTTTCAGCCCAATTTTTTGGGCTCAAAATCTCGACTTATATTCGAGTATATACGGTATATATATATATATATATATATATATATATATATATATATATATATACACACACACACGGTATATATACATACACACGGGGTGTATATATATATATATATATATATATATATATATATATATACACACACACACACACACACACACACACACACACACACACACACACACAGTATATATGCATTCTATGTGTCTATATCTATTATTTCGTTTCTGTTAGAAACCCTGTCATAGGGCTCCATTATATGTCCATTTTGCAAGGCGGCGAGAAAATCTCGCCATACAGATGCAGACATGCACAAAATACGCAACCACACCTTGCTTACGGATGACATACGGAGCACTATTTAGGGGTCATTCATCCGTATTACGCATGTAAACTACGGACCGTATTTTGCGTCGGTTAGTGTGACCCCGGCCCAATAGAAACGTAGCTGCAGCTAGTTTGGTATAGATTTCTATGCATTTTTTCATATGTTTGTGTGAAATTTTGAAAAAAAAAACAAATGTTGGCGTTTTCGGTGAAAAATTATAATTAAAATTTTGTTTACTAATCATATTTTATTTAGCAGTTTTAAAATAAACTTGTAAAAGATATGTAAGTGTGTTTTTCCATATGATTTGCATGGGGGCCTAAAAGGCCTCCCAATACGTTAATATGAAGATTTCTGATGTCACGCATACTAGGGTTAACCCAAATTCCAACCCTTAACCCAAATTCCAACCCTAACGGAAAAATGAAAATAAATATATTTTCTTTATTTTATTATATTTCCCTAACTAAGGGGGTTGGGGGGGGTATTTACTATTTTTTATTTTGATCACTGTGACAGGGTTTATCACAGTGATCAAAATGTGAATTCAGATTCGGCAGGCGCACTGCGCATTGGCCCGCCATTTTCTTCATGACCCAAGAAGGCAGCACCCACCGATGGAGGCAGGAGGGCCCGAAAACCGGTAGGGGATTAGGGACCCCATTTCTCGCTCCTCTGAAAGCAAAATCGTGGCTTTTTTTTTGCGGTCGCCGTTGTACGGTTAATAACGGCGATCGCAAAAGCGGGGTCGTAAAAACTGACCCGAATCATGTTCTCTGGGGTCTCGGCTACACCCGGCAGCCGAGACCCCAGAGAAAATCAAACTCTGGGGGGCGCTATACACTTTTTCCACAGCGCCGTTAATTAACGGACCTGTGGTTTAAGTACCCTTAACTACAGCCGTTAAAAGGCGTATTGGTGGTCATTAAGGGGTTAAAGTGTTTTCCCATGAGCAAATTTAATTGTAATTAAGAGATTTGAGTAATAAGCTCCACAATTGGAAGTGTTCAAAACAAACCAGTGATTGTTTTACCACTGTCTCTAAGTTCTCTAACAACATGTCCTCCTATCTGAAACTGAACCTGTCAAAATCTGAACTCCTCGTGTTTCCTCCCTCTACTAACCTACCTTTGCCCGTCATTGCCATCTCCGTGTGTGGTTCCACCATTACTCCCCAGCAACATGCCCACTGTCTTTAGGTCATACTTGATTCCGAGCTTTCATTCACCCCCCCCCACATCCGATCACTGGCTCGCCCTTGTTATCTGCACTTCAAAAACATTTCTAGAATTCAACCTTTTCTTACTTTCGACTCTGCAAAAACTCTAAGGAATTGTCCACAGCATTTCCACAACTCCCCACCGCGATTAAAACACTTGCGAAATTTGCATTCATTTTCTTGCAAAACACAAGCGTTTTTAGCTTGCAGAATGCTTGCGCTTTTCCAAGCGATTTGAAGCATCACTTGGAAAAGTGATTGACAGGTTGGTCACACTAGTCAAGCATAATGCTTGACAAGTGGGACCAACTTTTTACTATTTATGCTGCCTGTGGAGCATCAATAGTAAAAGATAGAATGTTAAAAATAATAAAAAGTATGGATATACTCACCTCCTGGCGGCACCCCGGCACGAAGGACATTTGTGGCGTCACGGTCGCGTGACCACTATGTCATCAGAGGTCATTCTCGTAAAGCACACCTGGGAACAGAACTTGCTGGCAGCGACGCTGAAGACTCCGGGGGCCGACAGAGGGTAAGTATATCCCTATTTTTTATTTTAATTCTATTTTTTACAGGAATATGGTACCCAGGGCATGGAAGTGTCTCCTCTCCTCCAGACCCTGGGTACCTTCCGCATATGAAGCGCTCACTTTACGCATGGTGGGCATAGCCACATGCGTAAAGTGAGCGTTTCAATGCAATCCTATGACGGCGGAATCACCGCGATTCCGCAAAGTTAATGGACATGCTGCGGATTCTTCAGCTATGTGATTCCGCAGCGGAAAATTCCGCAGCATTGGCACAGCAACTGCGGAATCCCATAGGATTGCATGGGGATGCGTTTTATTAGCATTTAAGCGTTTCCGCAGCGGCAAAAACATGGCGGAAACGCTTAACATAACATGGGCACACAGCCTCACTCTCTCTTATTCATTCTCGTCTGGACTATTTTAACTCTCTACTAATCGGCCTCCCTCTTACCAGACTCTACCCCTCTCCACTGTCTTGAATGCAGCAGTCAGGATCATATTTCTCACCAATCGTTATACCGATGCCTCTACCTTGTGCCAGTCATTACACTGGTTACCCGTCCACTCCAGAATCCAGTAGAAACTTATTACCCTCACCCACAAAGCTCTCCATGGCCCAGCACCACCCTACATCTCCACTTTCGTCTCAGTCTACCACCCTACCTGTGCCCTCCGTTCTGCTAATGACCTGAGGTTAACATCATCAATAATCAGAACCTCCCACTCCTGTCTCCAAGACATTTCATGTGCTGCACCAATTCTTTGGAATGCACTACCCAGGTTGATATGATTAATCCCCAATCCCCACAGTTTTAAGCATGCCCTAAAAACGCATTTGTTCAGACTGACGTACCACATCAACACATTAACCGAATTATCCCTGTGTGGCCCATTAAAAATTTTTTTTTACCATATTCAGGTTCCTCGCATCATGTTTTCACATGCTTTATGCATTTAATAGCCCTCTATGTCTGTACTGTTATATACTTAGGCTGTTAATTGGTACATGCAGCATTACAGGAACACCCGATTTGTAAACTATGGCTGGTCCGAACAATGAAAGCAATTGTTACTATGCACCTTTCGTGTCTCCCCTCTTTCCTCATAGATTGTAAGCTTGCGAGCAGGACCCTCATTCCTCTTGGTATCTGTTTTGATCTGTGTTTATTGTTATGCTGTAATGTCTATGTGCGCCTGCTGTGTACTGTGTAATGGCTGTGTCTGACCGTACAGGGACATGATCTGATCATACCATATATCCTGGGCAGGGGAGGACACAAATGAGTATACAGACAAGACAGTATGGGATAGCAGCTTATTCTTTGAGATAAAACATTGCTTAAACCCTTAGTGACAGCCAATTTGTTACTTAATGACCATGCCAATTTTTACAATTCTGACCACTGTCAATTTATGACACTTAAGCTCTGGAACGCTTTATTGTATCCCACTAATTATGAATTTTTTGTTACATACTGTAATTCATGTTAGGAGTAAAAATTTCTTTGATATAATTTGCGTTTATGAGGAAAAAAAAAAACGGAAGTTTGGCAAAAATTTTGAATATTTTGCCATTTTCAAACTTTTAATTTTTGTACCCTTGAATCAGAGAGTCATATCGCACAAAATAGTTTATAAATAAAATTTCCCACATGTCAGCTTTTCATCAGAACAATTTTGAAAACTTTGTTTTTTGTTAGGACGTTATAAGGATTCAAGGTTGACCAGAGATTTATCATTTTTCCAACAAAATTTACAAAACCATTATTTAGGGAGCACCTCACATTTGAAGTGAGTTTGGGGGGCTCAATATAACAGAAAATACCCAAAAGTGACACCATTCTAAAAACTGCACCCCTCAAGGTACGCAAAACCACATTCAAGGCAGTTTATTAACCCCTTCAGGTGCTTCACAAGAACTAAAGCAATATGGAAGGAAAAAATGAAAATTTTACTTTTTTCACAAAAAATTTACTTTGGAACCAAACATTTATTTTTTTATTTTCACAAGGATATCAGGAGAAAATGGGCCACAAAATTTGTAGTGCAATTTCTACTGACTACACAAATACACCATATGTGGGGGAAAACCACCGTTTGGGCACATGGCAGGGCTCAAAAGGGAGGGAGCACCATTTGACTTTGGGGAGAAGGAGGATTTCACATGATATTCCTCGGATTGTGAAGCCTCAAAATCCATGAGGGTATGTGCACACAGAGTTTTTTGGTGGTGTGGATTTTGCAGTAAAATCCACAGATAAATCCGCGGATTTGCCTGCGGTTTCACACTTCATAATGGAGGAGGTGTGAAACCGCAGCGTTTCTGCACAAAAGAATTGACATGCTGCGGATTGTTAACTGCAGCAAAACAGCGCGGAAAAAGCCGCAGCATGTGCACAGCGTTTTCCAGTTTACCATTGAAAACAATGGTACTGTACAACGCACCTAAATCTGCTGCGGACCCGCAGCTGCAGAAACGCTGCGGATCCTCAGCAAAATCCGCACCGTGTGCACATACCCTGAATGTTTTTCTTCCCGTATTGTTTCTTTGCATACAGTCAGCGCAGAGATCCTTCTGCCACTGAACTGCCAGCGGGGTTTTGCAAAGGGCACTTTCTTTATTCTTAACCTTGGCGCTGGCCTTCCCTTGATCCTCCAAAATGGGGAACTTCGGACATGAGCGCCTCATCTGTCTTCATCCCTCCTTATAAAAGGAATCCCTTGCGCTCTCCGCCTCCCCGGTGCCAACCTATGCCCCTCCATCACCCCACCAGGACGTGTCCAAAAACCACACGCCCCAGCCAGCATTTTCACCCTGGGCACTGCCATCTTGGATCCGATGCACACCCACTGATGTCACGCGGGCACGCCCATTCCTAGCGTACCTTACGTGCGATGTTAGCAACACACTCCCCGGAAGTCTGGCTTCCTATGGAGCTGCAGACTGCAAGCAGTGGAGGGAGTGCGGCGGCCGCAAAAGAGTCATTGGACTTGTGAATGCGCTGCCCCTATGCCCACACATGTCGAGGCCCTATAGTACCCGTGGAAGGTGCTTCCACCACCTGAAGGCCTGTTCTTCCAGTGCCAGGACAGGTATAGGTGAATGGAGGAAGAAAAAAAAAAAAAAAAATGGATTTTTGTGAGTACTCACCGTAAAATCCTTTTCTCCGAGACGCTCATTGGGGGACACAGAGACTGTGGGTGTGTGCTTCTGCCGTCTGGAGGCTGACACTAAGTATACAAAAAAAGAGTTAGCTCCTCCTCCGCCGCATACACCCTCGCCCCCAGACCGGGCGTAACTCAGTTTAGTGCATAAGCAGTAGGAGAACGCGCCTTAAACTCAGGCAAGAGATTATATGTCTGAAAAAGGGGCCACCCTAAACCCTACACAAGGATTTGTATAACTCAAAAATAAGTAAATGCCAACTGGCTTATAGGGTGGGTGCTGTGTCCCCCCAATGAGCGTCTCGGATAAAAGGATTTTACGGTGAGTACTCACAAAAATCCATGTTTCTCCTTCGTCTCATTGGGGGACACAGACTGTGGGACGTTCTAAAGCAGTCCTCTGGGCGGGATCTTAGCTCACCCAATCCAAGCTAATTTGCGCCCCTGATTAGAGGTGCGCAACTGCTGCCTGGAGAATCTTTCTTCCCAGGCTTGCATCCGAGGATGACTGGGTATGTACGTTATAATGTTTGACAAACGTATGCAAGCTGGACCAGGTAGCTGCTTTGCACACCTGTTCCGCTGAAGCTTGGTGTCGCAGTGCCCATGAGGCACCCACTGCTCGAGCCGAGTGTGCCTTGATCCCTGCCGGAAGCGGCGTGCCACTGATTTCATAAGATTCTTGGACCGTCAGGCGAACCCATCTGGCCAAAGTCGCTTTGGACGCAGCGAGCCCCTTCCGCCGCCCTTCTGGGATCACGAATAGAGAGTCTGTCTGGCGGAAAGGTGCTGTCCTTGTCACATACCTCCTAAGAGCTCTTACCAGATCCAGGGTGTGCAATGCCTTTTCTACCCTGTGCACCGGTGCCGGGCAAAACGAGGGTAAGACAATGTCTTCGTTGATATGGAACGCAGACACAACCTTCGGCAAGAAGGGAGGAGCTGGCCTTAAAACTACCTTATCTTTATAAAAGGTTAGGAACGGCGGTTTACAAGATAAGGCCGCCAATTCCGAAACCCGCCTAATAGACGTTATCGCAACCAGAAAAACGACTTTTCTGGACAGGTAAGGTAAGGAGACTTCTTGCAATGGTTCGAAAGGAGCCTCCTGAAGGGCTCTGAGCACCAAGTTCAGGTCCCATGATTCCGTCGGCGCCTTATAGGGGGGTACTAAATGTGCGACCCCCTGCATAAACGTCCTAACCTGCCAGACGGAAGCGACCTTTCGTTGGAAAAGCACCGACAGGGCCGAGATTTGCGTTCTGAGCGAACTCTGAGCCAATCCTGCGTCCAGCCCTGCCTGCAGAAAAGCCAGTACGTTGGGGATTGAAAAAACCAGAGGAGCCACTCCGCGATCCCTACACCAACGGAAAAAAACTTCCCAAGTCCGGTGATATACTTTCGCCGAGGAAGGCTTCCGGGCACTCGCCATCGTGGCCGCCACATCGCGCCTGAATCCTGCCTGTGTTAACAGCCAAGATTCAATGGCCACACCGTCAAACACAGGGCCCCTAAGTTTGGATGGCAGATCGGACCCTGGGACAGTAAGTCCGGCCGATCTGTGAGACGCCAAGGTACGTCCACCACTAGTTGAACCAGATCTGCATACCAGGCCCGCCGGGGCCAGTCTGGGGCCACCAGAATTGCTGGAACCTTTTCTCTCCTTATTTTTCTGATGACTCTTGGAAGCAGCTGCAGCGGGGGAAACAAGTACGGGAGACGAAACTGGCTCCACGGAAGCACCAGAGCGTCTGCTGCGATTGCCTGCGGGTCGAGGGATCGAGCGACAAACCTTTGTACTTTGGCATTCTCTCTGGATGCCATAAGGTCCACGTCTGGTGTCCCCCATCGTTGGCAGATCTGTTGAAAGACCTCGGGATGCAGGGACCATTCCCCTGCAGTGACCCCCTGTCGGCTGAGAAAATCTGCCGCCCAGTTTTCGACTCCCGGAATGTGCACCGCTGAAATTACCACGTGGTTCTTCTCTGCCCAACGCAGTACCAGCCCAACCTCGCGCATGGCTGTCTGGCTGCGCGTGCCCCCTTGATGGTTGACATATGCTACTGCTGTAGCATTGTCCGACTGAATGCGCACCGGCCGGTGTCTCAGCAACCGCTGAAAGTGTTGCAGGGCCAATCGTATTGCCCGTATCTCCAGAATGTTGATCGGGAGATTTACCTCCCGAATGGACCACCGCCCCTGGGCTGTGTGACTCTGGAAAACTGCTCCCCAACCATGCAGGCTTGCATCGGTCGACACCACCAACCACTGTTCCGGGGGAAAAGGTTTCCCCTGGACCAGAGACGAGTCGCGAGTCCACCATCGGAGTGATCGCCGGAAGCAACTTGCACTGATGATTGAGAGACAGCAGCCCCCGGTCCCATGCTGACAAGAGCGCATGCTGAAGGGGACGGAGATGGAACTGGGCAAACGGGATTGCCTCCATCGCCGCCACCATTCTGCCCAACACACTCATGCCGTACCTGATGGATCTGGTGCCTGGCTGTAGAAGGTTCCGTACCCCCTGCTTGATCCTTCGCGCCTTGTCCTGAGGGAGGATCACCAGCCCCCGGGAGGTGTCGAAAACCATGCCCAGGAATACGATTCTCTGGACTGGAACCAAGGACGACTTGTTTCGATTGATCAACCAGCCTAAACGGGCCAGGGTATCCAGAGTGATACTGACATTCCTCTGGCACGCTAGAAACGACGGACCCTTTACCAAAAGGTCATCCAGGTACGGTAGTACCGTTATGCCCCGTGCATGCAGGATGGCCATAACCACCACCATTATCTTCGTAAAGACTCTGGGGGCAGTGGCCAAACCGAAGGGCAGAGCCACAAATTGAAAATGTCGCCCTCCGATCGCAAAACGCAGGAACCTCTGGTGTGGAGGAAATATCGGAATGTGTAGATATGCATCCTGCACATCGATCGAGGCCAGGAATTCCCCCGGATCCATGGCTGCAATGACCGAGCGGAGGGACTCCATCCGGAACCGCCTGACCCTGATGAATCTGTTCAGGATCTTTAAATCCAGTACCGGCCTCACAGTCCCGTCTTTTTTGGGGACCGAAAACAGGTTGGAGTAAAAACCCTGCGTCTCTTCGCCTTGCGGCACTGGGACAATGACCCCTTTGCGCTGAAGCGTCATTATGGCCTGTAACAACCCTTCCGCCTGCGATTCTGTCCCGGAAAGTCGGGAACGGAAGAATCGCTGTGGCGGGAGTCCGACAAACTATCTTGTACCCGGACGATATCAATTCCGCCACCCAAGCGTCGCGTGCCACTGCGACCCAAACGTGGCTGAACCCTAGTAGGCGTCCGCCCACTCTGTCGTCCGTAGGTACGAAGCGCCTCGAGTCATTTTGCCGGAGGCTTTTGGGATCTGGCCCCCCTCGCCCTGGGCAAACGGCCTCGGCCTCTACCCAGCGGATTGGCTCTGTAAGAGGTTTGCCTTTCCCTACTCTGGCCATTGTTTGCGGAGGAGGATGTCCTGGCCGAAGTCCCCCCCCCAGGGGCTACGAAAAGGCCGAAAACGCCTCTGCGTTTGCCTGAATGCCGGGCAACTCCTCTGCTGTGGGAGGAAACTACTTCTCCCCCCTGTGGCTTCTGAGATAAGCTTATCAAGCTTCTCACCGAACAACCGATTGCCCTGGAAAGGCAATGAGGTTAAGGATTTTTTAGAGATAGAATCCGCTTTCCACAACCTCAGCCATAATGCTCGCCTAATGGCGATCGCATTTGCTGCTGCCACAGCCGAACACTCGGCCGCGTCCAGTGAGGCGCTGATGAGATACTCACTCGCTCCTGATATCTGATTTGCAACTTCCAAGACTTCCGCGGGCAGATCCCTGTCTTGGAGGGCCTTATGCAGAGTGTCCGCCCATGAAACCATGGCCTTAGCCACCCAAGTTGCCGCAAAGGAGGGGGCCAGAGCCGACCCTGCTGCCTCATACACTGAGCGGGCAAGCCCCTCTAGGAGGCGATCAGTTGGGTCCTTGATGGAAGAAACACTGGGTATCGACAATAGCGACCTTGATGCTAAACGTGATACCGGTGGGTCCACTACTGGCGACTCCACCCATCCTTTATGGAGCTCAAGAGGAAACGGATACTTTGCTTGCAGCGCTTTTTGCATTGTAAAACGCTTATCCGGGTGTTCTCTATGTTTTTGGACTAAATCCTCAAACTCCGGATGCGTGGCAAACCTATGTGGTCGCCTGGTTTTCTTGAAGGAGACCTTGTGACCTGAGACCGTGGACACATCATCCTCGATCTCTAATGTCTGATTGACTGCCTCAATGAGGCTGTCCACTGAGTCTTGGTACCCCAGACTTTCTAGATTCCAGGCCTCCTCCTCCTCACCCTCATCCTGATCGCTCCCTGAGCTCAGCGACGGGGAACGAGATGCCCTAATAATCGCCGCCGAAGCCCCGGAGGGCCCGGCCGACGGGGAACGAGCTCTTTTACCATGAGCTTGTCTGGAACTGGAGCGGCCTCTAACGATCGGAGGGTCCTGAGACGTGGACGAGCTGTCTTCCGCTGGCAGACCACCATCCTTGTCCCTGCCCGGGCCTCAAAGGGATTCAATTGCCCTTGTAAGGGACAACATAGAATCTGATAAAGATATCGCCCATTCCGGGGGGTCCTGACCTCTGGGCTCTGAAACAGTGGGAGGCTCCTGGGCGCACTCCGACTCGCAGGCTTCACAAAATTTACCCGCCTGCGCCTTTGGCAGTCTGACCCCACAGGAAACGCAAACAGCGTATAGGAAAGAGTGAGCTTTCCCTTTGCCAGACATACTGCCCAAGCTTGAAGGTAGGGCAGAAGGAGGAGGAGGGTAACCCCTTCCCTGAGTACCAGTGCGGCTCTCGAAACGGGGTTGCACTCACCCACAGGCCACGTTCCACTCCTGTCGAACGACCGCGGAAATGCGAGGGTGGAGGGGGATTTGGAGTTTCCGCTCCGGTACTGTGTGCGCCCCCGCTCTCCACCCCCTGGGCTGCGCCGTACCGGAAGTTAGTGGGCGGGTCTTCCGGCTACCACCGGAAGTCGGCGGGCGGAGCCTCGCGCGATACCCACGGACTTCCTCATGCCGCGGGGGCCGCAGCCGCCGGCGGGGCTTCCGGCTGCACTCCGCACTGAGCGGGCAAGCCCCTCTAAGGGCAGAGCCACAAATTGCGTGCGGCGCTACTCGCCGGGGGCAGCACCGGGTACCTGCGGTGTCAGGAGAGAGGCGGACCTTCCCATTTATCCAAAGGTGAGCAGGGCCTTCCACTCACCCATAGGTACGCCGTGGGGGCTCTCTTGGGGTGCTCTCAACTCCATCCCCGGCAGGGAGGGGGAGGCTTCTGGAATGGGGACGAAACATCGATCCCTCAGCTCACCTGCGCCTCCAACTCAACCCCTGGACTCACTACCTAGGGGAGGAAGGGGCCTCAATGAATCGCGCTGCAGGAGAGGAACAACGTGAGGGTCGCTCACACGTGCTCGCCCGATGAGGTTATGGGGAAAACGAATCCTCTTATCAGGATGCATTGCCGCCTCTTTACAAAATAAAAAAGAAAAATGGTAGTCTGGGGAAAAGTCCCAGATGTGTCCCTCGGTGCGGGAGAGAAACACGTGGAGGGTAAGGCTAGTTTCACATTAGCGTTTTTTTGCGCAGCGCATCGGGCGCATAAAAAACGCAAAGAAAAACGCAAAACAAACGCGCGTTTTTTTAACGTCATGCGCACGCTGATGTGTAAAAAAAACGCAGCGTTGTTTGCGTTTTACATGCGTTTTTTGCATGCGTTGGCGTTTTTTATGCGCATGCGTTTTTAAGTGTGACGTTTTTTCCATTGTCTAGAGAACATTCTAGACTTGTTTCACTCAAAAACGCATGCGTAAAAAAACGCAACCGTGCGCAAGACCATGCGCACGCATGCGTTACCATAGACTTCAATGTGTTGTTTTTGCGCATTCCGTGCGCAAGCGTGCGCATGCGTTTTTTTGCCGAGACAGGGCGCACCAAAAAATCCAACATGTTGCGTCTGGCGCACCTGGCGCAAAAGACAAAAAAACGCATGCGCACGAAAACGCAAGTGTGCGCAAAAACATGCGCACGTCATGTTAAACATAGGTGCACAGTGCGCATGCGCACGGGTGCGCACGATGCGCTGCGCACAAAAGCGCAAATGTGAAACCAGCCTTACTCACACGTGGTCGCCCGTTGATGATTTGGGGAGATCGGACCCTCTCTATAGGATCCGTCGCCCCTGTCATATCTTCATAGAAAAGAAAGCAAAAAAAAAAAAAAAATCTAGTCTGGAGATCCAGACTGCGTGTGCCTCCATTAGACACTAAGCAAAAAACTGAGTTACACCCGGTCTGGGGGCGAGGGTGTATGCGGCGGAGGAGGAGCTAACTCTTTTTTTGTATACTTAGTGTCAGCCTCCAGACGGCAGAAGCACACACCCACAGTCTCTGTGTCCCCCAATGAGACGAAGGAGAAAAAAAGGTCTTCCAACCGCAGATTTTCAGCATGAGGGTCCCTGTCAGGACAGGAAACCCAGCTAAAGCGAAGGAGAGGTTACCACCCTTTAATTTTCAGTAGGTTTCCTCTCCTGGCTGGGCGGATCCCTCTCTCAGGTGTGCTGTCATGGGGAACGGGAAAACTACTTATGACGCATGTTAAGAAAAAAATAGAGTAGCCATAAACCACAATAGAAATGTAAGAAAAATAAAAAATCTTTATTAACACATCTTAAAACAAAATCAAACATTTATAAACACATAATAGAGGTAGATATACAAGGAATAATCCCAGTGTAGCACACGGTAGACATCCCTATATATAAAGTGACAGCAGGCCAAAGCACCATATGTTACAAGTATGAAACTTAGTCTAAGCACCAAAACGTATTGTGCAACTTATCCAGAGACAATGTCTCTATGTACCTAAAAAGGACCGGGTGCTGTATATAGCATGATGCTAAAATTTATATAAACAATTACTGGCTCAGAGAAATATATCAGTCAATTCTGGGATCATACCAAATATCCATATTGCTCATGCCACTTACCCATAGGGGAATATAAATGCAGGGAGGATACCGCGCTCAACCCCGACGCGCGTTTCGCCTCGGCTTTCTCAAGGGGAAGTGCCTATCTATCCTCAAGCACCCATATATAAATGCAGCGTTCCAGGTGTAGCTAATCAATAACGGCGCATGCCCAGTGTAGCCGCATAGTAACCGCGCGATGACCCGCCGCCATCAGTGAGCAGCGCGCGTGCGCGGTGAAAAAACACCGCTAGGCGTCATCAACACGCGCGCGACCCACAATATGATGGCCGGAGCATCGCGACCAATGTCGGGCACACCGCGCATGCGCTCAGGATCAGCGCCATGTTCTCGGAGACACTGCAAGCGGCCATAATGGTGGGGTCTAAACAGGTCGTTAAACTGCTCACAGGCAAAATACAAAAAGGGGAGGGAGGGGGACATCATAATAAGAAAAAATCCATGATTGCTAGAAAAAGGAGTCCAAAGAGAATACCCATTATGTAGTTGTAATAATATACAGCCAATCAAAGACATGAGCAGTGCATATAATATAAAACCATATAGAAAGGAAGACAATAATGCAAATATGCAAAAAAGATAATATTAAGTGTAAATCATAAGGATATCCCGCCATCATAAAATACCATCTACTGGAGGAAAAAACGTTCTAAAAAAGGAACAAACTATGCCCCAGATCAAACATATAAATGGCACATACAATTAAATATTATATAAAGATACAATAGATCTCATAATGTATAATATTACAAAGCATCATACAATCATCATTAATTAAAAGATACAAAAATATGGAGAATTCTTCTTAAATGTCTGGACATAACAAGATCAACATTATATAAAAAGTAACCACGCCAACCCCAACCCACGAACCCCCACCTAATAATGGCAGTATCTTCAGTGAAGCGTAGGAGATGGATGTCATAGTCAACCATGTTTCACAAAATAGCAGGCAGTATAGTTTCCCAGAGAAGGCGACCACTGGTCCAAATAGTTATGAAAAGTATAATGGAACCAACTCTTCCGCATTCAGACATGGATGCCAGAAATAGTACAACTGTGAAATAAACTAGAAAAAACAGACACAGAATGTTAAAACCAAATTAAAAGCACAACAAGAACAAAAACGGATAAATAGTCAGACCACAACGGAAAAAAGGATAAACTGAGTCATAGCCGGGATCGTTATTATCCCAGTGGAACTTAAAGAACCGTAATACTTCAGAACCCAATTCAAGGTCTATTGGGACCAATCCCTAATTAAGGAAAGGAACAAAGGTATTAGTTTCATTCAGGCCGGCAGGGGCTAAGGTATCTAATGTCACAATCCACCTGCACTCGTGTTGTGCAAGGATCTTTTTAACATTGTCACCACGAATACCACAATCAATCCTATCAATCCCACGGACTAATAAACCCTTGGGATTGGCACTATGAAACAATTTAAAGTGTTTCGGAAGTGTTTTTAGACAGGAAATATCCTCAATATCTCTAGATGCCATTATGTCCCTAACATGTTCACGCACCCGAACTTTAAACTCTCGTGACGTAAGTCCAATATAAATTTTATTACAAGGACAAGTGGCATAATACACCACATTTGATGTGTTGCATGTAATATAACTCTTTATGGAGAAAGTCTTTTTTCCGTCAGATGTAATAAAAGATGTAGATTTACAAATATTCAGACATGCAACACATCTCCCACAAGGGAAACATCCTTGTATACGAGTAAGGCCAAGGACTGTTGGTACATAATGGCTTTTAACTAGATGATCTTTTAAATTCCAACTCCGTCTAGGAATGATTCTAGGTCGTGGTGGCAAATGTGCTGCCAAAGTGGTATCAGTATGTAAAATGGGCCAACATTTATCAAAAACTTTCCGCATCCGATCCCATTGGCAGTTAGATGTGGACACAAAACAGATAGTGTCCTTAGTGTCATTTTGTCGAGTGCTGGTGGATTTAGCCAACAAATCATTACGTGGGACCTGCTTAGACCTCCTATACCCCTGTTTGATGCATCTATTACTATACCCTCTAGCCTTAAATCGATGCCCCAAATCCTTGGCCTGTTGTTCAAACAAACTCTGTAGAACAAATACGCCTTGTTCTTAAAAATTGCCCAATGGGGATGGCACAAATAATTGGTGGAATGTGTGCCGAAGACGCATGTAATAGGGAATTCCCCGCTGTTGCTTTGCGGAACAAGTCCGTTTGAATCAAGCCTCCCGAATCGGCCTTAATTAAGACATCCAGGAATTCAATACTAGATCTATGCCATTTATAAGTAAATTTGAGATTAAAGGTATTAGAATTAAGACAATGCATGAAATCCTGGAGGTCAGATGATGACCCTTGCCAAATGGCAAAGACGTCATCGATATACCGGTGCCAGCACTGCACATGGTTTACGGCAAGCGTCCCGCCGCCAAAGAAAACCTGCCTCTCCCAAAAACCAAGAAACAGGTTAGCATAGGACGGGGCGCAAGCCGCACCCATGGCAGTGCCGCGCCTCTGCAAGAAGAACCGGTCCTTGAAGACAAAGTAATTATGAAACAAAACGAATTCTAGAAGTTCCATGAGAAATTCACACCAATGGCCATCCTGGCTCGTCATCTCCAAATAAAAACGCACAGCAGCCAATCCATCCACATGGTTAATGGATGTATATAATGATTCAATATCAATAGCCACAAGGATCATGTCATCCTCCAGGGTAATCCCATTGATCTTATTCAACAAATCGGTGGTATCCATGACATAGGAGGGCAGCGTCTCGACAATAGGTTTCAAATAATAATCAATAAATTTACATGTCATGTCGCATAGCCCCCCTATGCCAGCTACAATGGGACGACCCGGGGGGTTGGCCGGATCCTTGTGGACCTTGGGTAACAAATAAAAAGTTGGCACCCTAGGGTTCCTGGTCATGAGTCCATCAAAGATTTTTTTGGGAATCAAACCCGACTCAAATGCATTAGACAATATTCTCTCCAAAGACTGAGCAAATGATGTGGTAGGATTATTTGTTAATTGTTGATAAGTTTCCTTATTTTTTAGCTGCCGAAAAGCCTCCTTTTCATATTTATCAATGGGCCAGATCACAACATTTCCGCCCTTATCTGCAGCCTTAATAACCACATCATTAATCTGTTGTAGCTCCTTTAGAGCTTGTCTTTGTTTAAATGACAGATTGTCCTTATAAATATTCGTAGGGATCTTTTTGAATTCCTCAATCACCATTTTGCAAAATATCTCAACCTGTGGGCATATCGATAAGGCAGGAAATGTCGTGGATCTAGGCATCACTGTTTTTGGGAACATACCTGTAGGTTTCATCTGTTGTTCTCTCAAAAGGTCCTCAAGGGCCAATAATGCTTGATGCTCGGTATCATCATCCACACCTGTATACAGACGACGTGCATTGTGCAACTTAGTTAAAATTAGTTTTCGACAGAAAAGGTGTACATCTTTCACGGCTGTGAAGAAATTAAAGCCGTTACTAGGCGCAAAAGACAAGCCCAAACTCAGGAGATCAAGTTGGTCGTTAGAAATGACATGGTTTGAAAGATTAATTACCTCCATGTTTTTGGGCTTAGTCTTGGCTCCATGAGTAGGTGATGAATATGCCTTTCTTCTACCTGTATGAAGACTTCTAGTATTACGGGTATTCCTGCTATAGGAATCTTTCACTTTAGCTCCAGTTTTAGATATCTGCCTTGACTCATCGGCAGAAGCAAATGAGGACAAAGATTCGGACCTGGCAACAGACGGAGAACGGTCCCGTTTAGGTGTCGCCTTCCACCTGTATACTCTATTATCCTGAAAGTCAAGAACATCCCTCTGGAATTTTTGGGATTTATTCATACAAATATCTTGCTCCCACTTGGCAAACTCTCCATCTAGATCCTCCTGGAGTTTGGTTAGAGCTTCAGGGGATAAATTCTTTGAAGTTCTACAATCAGAACTTAAAATCTCAGTCTCCAATGTATTCAATTTAGTGCTATCAAGTTGAACTAATAGCTCCATATATTCCCTAGAGGATCTTGTGGAGATCCTTTCCCAGTTGTCTCTAAAGGAGGTATCATCTATGGGGAAAGCTGGGAATAACTGAATTCGTAATCCCCTAGGGATCAGTCCTTTGCTGAGATATTTTTCCAGGAACGCTTTGTTCCACCATAGCTTAGTTCTTTTTAATAAAAGATTTTTTAACCGTGTAGTCTGTTCCTTAGTGTCCTTATATTGTGAATCTAAAATCACCAGGGATTTTTCCTTAAACACCTCATTAAGCCGCGTCAGCCACGATTGGTCACGGGCACGAAAGTCCATCTGTTTTAAATCACCAGCTGTAAATAACACAGGATGGAGCTATTAGTTCAACTTGATAGCACTAAATTGAATACATTGGAGACTGAGATTGAAGTTCTACAATCAGAACTTAAAAAGAATTTATCCCCTGAAGCTCTAACCAAACTCCAGGAGGATCTAGATGGAGAGTTTGCCAAGTGGGAGCAAGATATTTGTATGAATAAATCCCAAAAATTCCAGAGGGATGTTCTTGACTTTCAGGATAATAGAGTATACAGGTGGAAGGCGACACCTAAACGGGACCGTTCTCCGTCTGTTGCCAGGTCCGAATCTTTGTCCTCATTTGCTTCTGCCGATGAGTCAAGGCAGATATCTAAAACTGGAGCTAAAGTGAAAGATTCCTATAGCAGGAATACCCGTAATACTAGAAGTCGTCATACAGGTAGAAGGCATATTCATCACCTACTCATGGAGCCAAGACTAAGCCCAAAAACATGGAGGTAATTAATCTTTCAAACCATGTCATTTCTAACGACCAACTTGATCTCCTGAGTTTGGGCTTGTCTTTTGCGCCTAGTAACGGCTTTAATTTCTTCACAGCCGTGAAAGATGTACACCTTTTCTGTCGAAAACTAATTTTAACTAAGTTGCACAATGCACGTCGTCTGCATACAGGTGTGGATGATGATACCGAGCATCAAGCATTATTGGCCCTTGAGGACCTTTTGAGAGAACAGATGGAACCTACAGGTATGTTCCCAAAAACAGTGATGCCTAGATCCACGACATTTCCTGCCTTATCGATATGCCCACAGGTTGAGATATTATGCAAAATGGTGATTGAGGAATTCAAAAAGATCCCTACGAATATTTATAAGGACAATCTGTCATTTAAACAAAGACAAGCTCTAAAGGAGCTACAACAGATTAATGATGTGGTTATTAAGGCTGCAGATAAGGGCGGAAATGTTGTGATCTGGCCCATTGATAAATATGAAAAGGAGGCTTTTCGGCAGCTAAAAAATAAGGAAACTTAACAATTAACAAATAATCCTACCACATCATTTGCTCAGTCTTTGGAGAGAATATTGTCTAATGCATTCGAGTCGGGTTTGATTCCCAAAAAAATCTTTGATGGACTCATGACCAGGAACCCTAGGGTGCCAACTTTTTATTTGTTACCCAAGGTCCACAAGGATCCGGCCAACCCCCCGGGTCGTCCCATTGTAGCTGGCATAGGGGGGCTATGCGACATGACATGTAAATTTATTGATTATTATTTGAAACCTATTGTCGAGACGCTGCCCTCCTATGTCAGGGATACCACCGATTTGTTGAATAAGATCAATGGGATTACCCTGGAGGATGACATGATCCTTGTGGCTATTGATATTGAATCATTATATACATCCATTAACCATGTGGATGGATTGGCTGCTGTGTGTTTTTATTTGGAGATGACGAGCCAGGATGGCCATTGGTGTGAATTTCTCATGGAACTTCTAGAATTCGTTTTGTTTCATAATTACTTTGTCTTCAAGGACCGGTTCTTCTTGCAGAGGCGCGGCACTGCCATGGGTGCGGCTTGCGCCCCGTCCTATGCTAACCTGTTTCTTGGTTTTTGGGAGAGGCAGGTTTTCTTTGGGGGCGGGACGCTTGCCGTAAACCATGTGCAGTGCTGGCACCGGTATATCGATGACGTCTTTGCCATTTGGCAAGGGTCATCATCTGACCTCCAAGATTTCATGCATTGTCTTAATTCTAATACCTTTAATCTCAAATTTACTTATAAATGGCATAGATCTAGTATTGAATTCCTGGATGTCTTAATTAAGGCCGATTCGGGAGGCTTGATTCAAACGGACTTGTTCCGCAAGGCAACAGCGGGGAATTCCCTATTACATGCGTCTTCGGCACACATTCCACCAATTATTCGTGCCATCCCCATTGGGCAATTTTTAAGAACAAGGCGTATTTGTTCTACAGAGTTTATGTTTGAACAACAGGCCAAGGATTTGGGGCAACAATTTAAGGCTAGAGGGTATAGTAATAGATGCATCAAACAGGGGTATAGGAGGTCTAAGCAGGTCCCACGTAATGATTTGTTGGCTAAATCCACCAGCACTCGACAAAATGAAACTAAGGACACTATCTGTTTTGTGAAGAGGAGGATGAATGAACTCATGGAGATCAACATCCGACACTGCGGAGACACCATCACGTGTTTCTCAACGCAGTGATTCTAGAGCACTGCCCCCATCCCTTATGGGAAATATGTAAAACATGCAAAACAGAAGCCGCGGAGACACCATCACGTGTTTCTCAACGCAAGCAATGACCAGCCAGGTCTTTGCCCGGGAAGGAACAACCACGGGAAGGGCAGTCTCCAATGAAGGAAACCACCTATGCCAAAACATGGTATCCATCCACATACAGCTGTTTCAGGGTATTGCCCCTCATCAGTGTGGAGTAGGAAACTGGCTGGTAGGAGCAATGCCTAGTAAAAAGACTATGAAGAGGAGGATGAATGAACTCATGGAGATCAACATCCGACACTGCGGAGACACCATCACGTGTTTCTCAACGCAGTGATTCTAGAGCACTGCCCCCATCCCTTATGGAAAATATGTAAAACATGCAAAACTAGGCATTGCTCCTACCAGCCAGTTTCCTACTCCACACTGATGAGGGGCAATACCCCGAAACAGCTGTATGTGGATGGATACCATGTTTTGGCATAGGTGGTTTCCTTCATTGGAGACTGCCCTTCCCGTGGTTGTTCCTTCCCGGGCAAAGACCTGGCTGGTCATTGCTTGCGTTGAGAAACACGTGATGGTGTCTCCGCGGCTTCTATTTTGAATGTTTTACTATCTGTTTTGTGTCCACATCTAACTGCCAATGGGATCGGATGCAGAAAGTCTTTGATAAATGTTGGCCCATTTTACATACTGATACCACTTTGGCAGCACATTTGCCACCACGACCTAGAATCATTCCTAGACGGAGCTGGAATTTAAAAGATCATCTAGTTAAAAGCCATTATGTACCAACAGTCCATGGCCTTACTCGTATACAAGGATGTTTCCCTTGTGGGAGATGTGTTGCATTTCCAAATATTTGTAAATCTACATCTTTTAGTACATCTGACGGAAAAAAGACTTTCTCCATAAAGAGTTATATTACATGCAACACATCAAATGTGGTGTATTATGCCACTTGTCCTTGTAATAAAATTTATATTGGACTTACGTCACGAGAGTTTAAAGTTCGGGTGCGTGAACATGTTAGGGACATAATGGCATCTAGAGATATTGAGGATATTTCCTGTCTAAAAACACTTCCGAAACACTTTAAATTGTTTCATAGTGCCAATCCCAAGGGTTTATTAGTCCGTGGGATTGATAGGATTGATTGTGGTATTCGTGGTGACAATGTTAAAAAGATCCTTGCACAACACGAGTGCAGGTGGATTGTGACATTAGATACCTTAGCCCCTGCCGGCCTGAATGAAACTAATACCTTTGTTCCTTTCCTTAATTAGGGATTGGTCCCAATAGACCTTGAATTGGGTTCTGAAGTATTACGGTTCTTTAAGTTCCACTGGGATAATAACGATCCCGGCTATGACTCAGTTTATCCTTTTTTCCGTTGTGGTCTGACTATTTATCCGTTTTTGTTCTTGTTGTGCTTTTAATTTGGTTTTAACATTCTGTGTCTGTTTTTTCTAGTTTATTTCACAGTTGTACTATTTCTGGCATCCATGTCTGAATGCGGAAGAGTTGGTTCCATTATACTTTTCATAACTATTTGGACCAGTGGTCGCCTTCTCTGGGAAACTATACTGCCTGCTATTTTGTGAAACATGGTTGACTATGACATCCATCTCCTACGCTTCACTGAAGATACTGCCATTATTAGGTGGGGGTTCGTGGGTTGGGGTTGGCGTGGTTACTTTTTATATAATGTTGATCTTGTTATGTCCAGACATTTAAGAAGAATTCTCCATATTTTTGTATCTTTTAATTAATGATGATTGTATGATGCTTTGTAATATTATACATTATGAGATCTATTGTATCTTTATATAATATTTAATTGTATGTGCCATTTATATGTATGATCTGGGGCATAGTTTGTTCCTTTTTTAGAACGTTTTTTCCTCCAGTAGATGGCATTTTATGATGGCGGGATTTCCTTATGATTTACACTTAATATTATCTTTTTTGCATATTTGCATTATTGTCTTCCTTTCTATATGGTTTTATATTATATGCACTGCTCATGTCTTTGATTGGCTGTATATTATTACAACTACATAATGGGGATTCTCTTTGGACTCCTTTTTCTAGCAATCATGGATTTTTTTCTTATTATGATGTCCCCCTCCCTCCCTTTTGTATTTTGCCTGTGAGCAGTTTAACGACCTGTTTAGACCCCACCATTATGGCCGCTTGCAGTGTCTCCGAGAACATGGCGCTGATCCTGAGCGCATGCGCGGTGTGCCCGAAATTGGTCGCGATGCTCCGGCCATCATATTGTGGGTCGCGCGCGCGTGTGTGTGTGTGTGTGTGTGTGTGTGTGTTGATGACGTCTAGCGGTGTTTTTTCACCGCGCACGCTGCTCACTGATGGCGGCGGGTCATCGCGCGGTTACTATGCGGCTACACTGGGCATGCGCCGTTATTGATTAGCTACACCTGGAACGCTGCATTTATATATGGGTGCTTGAGGATAGATAGGCACTTCCCCTTGAGAAAGCCGAGGCGAAACGCGCGTCGGGGTTGAGCGCGGTATCCTCCCTGCATTTATATTCCCCTATGGGTAAGTGGCATGAGCAATATGGATATTTGGTATGATCCCAGAATTGATTGATATATTTCTCTGAGCCAGTAATTGTTTATATAAATTTTAGCATCATGCTATATACAGCACCCGGTCCTTTTTAGGTACATAGAGACATTGTCTCTGGATAAGTTGCACAATACGTTTTTGTGCTTAGACTAAGTTTCATACTTGTAACATATGGTGCTTTGGCCTGCTGTCACTTTATATATAGGGATGTCTACCGTGTGCTACACTGGGATTATTCCTTGTATATCTACCTCTATTATGTGTTTATAAATGTTTGATTTTGTTTTAAGATGTGTTAATAAAGATTTTTCATTTTTCTTACATTTCTATTGTGGTTTATGGCTACTCTATTTTTTTCTTTATATGTTATTGGGAGTACTCCACTATTATCTTATTAGTCCTAATTTTTGGTGGGGGAACTATGATTGTTTTCGAACTGGTTCCTGACCACGTTTTATAGTTATGAAGGTTTTGAATTTGTCTTCAATTATGACGCATGTTCCACGTTATTAAGCAGGCCACAAGTTTCAATATGGGAAAGAAACGGATTTCTCTGCTGCCGAAAAGCATCAAATAGTGAAATGCCTTGGATAAGGTAGGAAAACATTCGATATTTTACGAAAACTTAAGTGTGATCATCGTAACGTGAAGAGATTTGTGGCCGATACCGATCACAGATGGGTTTGTACAGAAATGCATAATAAGTAAGATTTCTGCCAGACATCATCTGATTAAGAGAGCAGCATACATGTACATGAAGCTGCAAGTTCTTCTGGAATCCTATGAACCTCTACTATTTGACCACATCTAAATAGTGCTCACAAGCAGAAATGGTTGCAGTGGGCCCAGACATACACAAAGAGTCATTTTAAAACGGTCTTGTTTACTGATGAGTGCTGTGAAACCCTGGATTGTCCAGATGGATGGAGTAGTGAATGGTTGGTGGAGGACCACCATGTTCCAACAAAACTGACATTAGCAGGTAGGTGATAGACTCCTATATTGGTCCGGAAACATGGAAAGAAAGCCGACAGGATCCTTTAGGCTGGGAGCACATGCTGCGGATTTTTTTTTGCAAAATCCTATCTGCGGATTAGCCTGCGGTTTGACAACTGGACAATGGAGCAGGTGTAAAACCGCTGCGGATTCCGCACAAAGAAGTGACGTGCTGCGGTTTTGAAACCGCGGAAAAATCCGCACCATGTACACTGCGGTTTTTGTTTTCCATTGAAAATAAAGGTACTAAAAACGGCTGCGGATCCACGGGGCCAAATCCGTTGCGGATCCGCAGCAGAATCCGCAGCGTGTGCACACATCCTTAAGGTCGCTGAAGGTATGTAACTAACATCAGAAAAGTACCGTATATAGAGATTCTGACAGACCAAATTATTCCATGGTACAAACAGAAGAATTGTGCGATTCATAGCAAATTCATCTTCATGCATGACAATACAATCTCCTGCTGCAAAGAATACCTTAGTCACTGGCTGCTATGGGCATAAAAAGGAGAGACACTCATGGTGTAGCCACCATCCTAACCTGACCTCAACCCTATTGGGAACCTTTGGAATATCCTCACATAAAAAGATCTGAGGGTGAGAGTCGGTTTACACCAAAACAGCAACTCTGGGAGACTATTCTGACATCCTGCAAAGAAATTCAAGCAAAAACAATCCAAAAACTCACAAGTTTAATGGATGCAAGAGTTGTGAAGGTGATATCAAAGAAGGAGTCCTATGCCAACATATAACTTAGCCTGTTAAGATGTTTTTGATTGAAATAGCTTTTGATATCAGTAAATGTAACCTCTTAATGCTTCAAATTCAACAGATTGCCATTTTCAATTTCTTACAACCTTTAAAATATTTGGAAACTCTGTTGTACATAATTTGGAACAGTACATTTTGAGGATTTTTTTTTTAGTTATGGGAGATTTGTCTCATTAAATTTCATTTATACTCTAAACAGCTGATGATTTGAATATTATACTCCACTCACTTGTATCAACAATTTAGAAAAGTCAGAAATAAAGCATTTTCATAATTTGGAATGTGGTGTAGTTATCTAAATATTGAACTTTTAAACTAGCACTAGCATTTTTGGATTCTTACATGTATAATCTCAAAGGGGAGCGGAGCGCTCTGGGTTCAGTATATATACAAAATACATGGATGATAAGATTACTTACCTCAAAAGCATCTCTGCAAGTTTCTAGACCAATTTGTAGCAACAACTGCTTTACCCTTTTTCGTGCCTTTCTTATTTTCTCAAAATTAGTGACAGGTGTCTGGAACATATTGGTGGCACTAAACAGAAACGGAAAGAAAAAAAACAATTTAACATCTATTTAATATACTCTGCATAATTATTATAGAACGTCCTCCTTACTTCACATCCCTTCATGTTGATCCCTGTTGTGATAGGCCTTGTTCCCATTTTGGTTCTAATTATGCATCTTGGTCACCTCCACATCTTCCAGTGTCCATTTTTTTTTTTACTTAGAGCCATTTTTTTTAGCTTATTTTCTTACCGTTTTGGACCATTTTCTTCAATGCAATAGTGGTAAAACCGTCAACATGAAATTTAGGTTAACAGAATTGAAAAGGGGGCATTTCAGGTGGGAAAATTTTGAAACCAGCTTAGGCCCCCTTGACAATTCAGTATAATACCAGCATCGAAAAAAAACGGTACAGGTGTAATCAATGTGCATCCTTTTTTCGGTATGGCTTAAGGAACAAAAAAAAAAAAAAAAAAAAAAAAACCCACACAATTCCAAAACTTCTATATTTTGCTCTTTTAAAACACAGAGCACATGGCTGACACCTGGATGCCATCCGTGTGCTGCACATGTTTTACACTGACCCATAGACTTATATTGGCCCTGGCTATTCATGCTGAAGGTAAAAAACTAACATGTCTGCATGGTTTGCAGGTACACGGTCTGTGCAAAAACATCAATTATAATGGATACGTGTGGTATCTGTGAAAAAAAATGGATTTTGCATGTACCTGAAACAGACGTGAAGCGGTCTAAAATAATAGAAGCATACTCCCTTTACTGATCCCTCTAAGCTCTGGGTTTTATGAGCTGCAGTTGGTCAAAGAGCGTGACTGCAACTGGGCCCAGTCGGCTTGGGGAGTAAGGGGGGGGGGGGACTTCTGCGCGTACCCTCTGGGTCCAAGCTCAGGGACCATGACTTTGCGATTGATGCTGCAGTGTACAGCAAGATATATTCCAGAACCGCCAAGCCGGCATTGCAGGTTGTGTGGTTAGCTGCCTTCAGTAATATATCAAAGCTTGACGTCAATCCACTGAGAAGGAAGTCTTTGGTAGCTACTATTTGGTTGTTAGTTTGTTGAGATCTCGCTCTCAAAATTGTACGATGGAACTTGCAACAGTAGAACACAGGCAGTCAGGGGAAAGAAAATTAATAAGGTAATAATTTTATTTATATAGCACCAACATATTCTTCAGCACTTTAGGCTATGTGCACACGGTGCGGATTCTGCTGCGGATCCGCAGCGTTTCTGGCCCTGCGGGTCCGCAGCAGTTTCTGCTGCGTTGTACAGTACCATTGTTTTCAATGGTAAAACAAAAACCGCTGTGCACATGCTGCAAATTTTTCCGCGCAGATTTGCTGCGGGTTACAATCCGCAGCATGTCAATTCTTTGTGCGGAATCCGCTGAGGTTTCACACCTTATCCATTATGAGGTGTGAAACCGCAGGCTAATCCGCAAGTAAACCGCAGGACTTTTGACCTGTGGATTTACCTACGTTTTTTTACAAATCCGCGGGGACAAATCCGCAGCTCTCAAAAGTACGTATTAGTAGTATTGATAGACCCATCAGAGCTGCAGCCTGCAATGAGGAAGAGCTGCTGAATGCATGATAAAAGGTAAATATTACTAAAATAACTTTATGGATATATTGAGAGGCACATAACAACGAGGATTCATGGAAAAAAAAACACTTAGCCTAGCTGGCTAACTGCTTTTAAAACTATACCTTTTGTAGACCCAGCCACAACTTAACTATTTTATGGAATTTTTTTTTTCTTTTATAGCTTCAGACGTCAAAGACTTTGCTTTAAGGGAATCTGTCACCAGTGTTTGAGCCTATGAACAAATGGCACAAGCTTTAACTGCTCCTGTTCTGCATCGTACAAACTATCACAGCTCCTACTCCCCTGTATATACCAAAAATACCATGCTGTAAATAAGGGTGGTCCGGTTGGATGGTCATCCTTGCTGCTGCGTCTGTCCCTCCTCTCGGCTCCTCATAACCAGGGCTGTGGAGTCGGAGTCGTGGAGTCGGAGCTCATTTTGGTGGAGTCGGAGTCGGTATAAAATGGACCGACTCCGACAATATATAATAAATTGGGTACAGTAGTTCAATGCAGGATGTGCTGAATATTTTTTCATAGGAGTTTGGGAAAGTTATGAAATGTCCTATAAACGGCTGTTATATTCCTGATCTAAGGCTACATTCACACACAGCGTTTTTCCTGTGTTTTTTGAGGATACGTTTTTCAGCTGCAAAAGCTGATCATCTTTTTAAAAAAACTGCATCACCTGAAAGGTTTTTGAGCTCATAGATGTTTTCAATAGCAAAAGCAGATTAGAAATCTGCTCTATCTATCCATTTATCCATATCTGTCTATCCATATCGTATCTGTACCAAAAAGAATGAAAACCGGGTAGTACACCAATATATATTCTGTTCTATCTAAATATCTTGATTATTGGATCATAAAAATGATTAAATGTCTGAGGTTCACATTGTACTACAATAAATTTTTCGCTTAAATATAAGCAATATGTGTCGGAGTCGGAGTTGGAGTCGGTGTAAGGGAAATTGAGGAGTCGGAGTCGCAGGTTTGGCTTACCGACTCCACAGCCCTGCTCATAACGTCATCCACATTGCGAACAGAGATATCGTGCTTGCGCAGTATCCTCACAGGACCGTGCAGGCGCACTCTGCCCTACTCTGAGCAGAAAAACAGAACTGCGCAAGCGCCTAGCTTTGATGTGAATGACGCTGATATACACTTGCATAGTACTGTTTCATGCTCTGCTCACAGTAGAACAGAGTAGCGTCCGCCTGTCCGATCCTGTGAGGCTACTGCGCAGATGCAATATGTCGGTTTGAAAGGTGGATGACACGTCCACATCAAAGCTGCAGGATGCGATTTGACGCAGAGAAGAGGCACAGACGAGACCCATTGGACTAGATTACTCTTATTCACATACAGCGCAGGATCATATCAAATGGGATTTTTTGGGGGTAGACAGGGGACGATGGGACGCGATGCCATATGTTCATAGGCTCAAAAATCATTATCAGGAGTATGACTACCACCAGGCATCCAGGACGCATGGCACATTTCCTAGGCAAAGTGCTACTTTTAACTGCATCGTGTCAACAGTACAAGGACTCAGTTGAGGCCTATGTCTTCTAAGCAGCACACTGGTTTATTTCCAAGACTCAGATACAGTCGAGACCTATGTTAGAGGAGGAAAGCATACTATAGGCGACATGATGCTTTATGCTTGTGACCAACTGGGCACTGCAACATCATCACAACTCGTAGGCGTGAAATCACTGTCACCTGCAAACTGTTGTCGAAAAGAGGCTTCAGGCTATGTTCACACATTGCATTTTTGCTGCATTTTTCTGCAGCTGCTATCTTGGCAGTAAAAATGATCATCAACGTCTATGGGAAAGTGATCTGGGCATACTCTTGTGTGTACAGAGGTCATTGTGAAGGAAGAACGCAAGCTTTTATTATCACAAAGGGGTTTTCCCACGAACACAAGTTGATACTAATCAACAGATCTTGGAATAATAATAAATTTCACAATTGGATGTGTTTAAATAAAATGTTCCTGTGCTGAGAATCTTTTAAATGTGCCCCACTGTGTAATGGCCGTGTCTGAAGCCCCCGTTACACACTGCGATATCGCTAGCAATATCGCTGTAAAGTCACCGATTTTGTGTCGTTGCAGCGATATTGCTAGCGATATCGCTGCATGTGATACTTACCTCCGACCGGCTCCCCCGCTGGTTATCGCTGATCGCGCGAGAAGCTCCTGGACCATTCGTCGGTCACTTCCTGCAGCGCTTCCTGTGGCGCCGACGAGCGACGCGTGAAGCCGGGCGGGAGGACGCAGAATCGCCGCGTCTGACAGGTAAGTAGCGACCCCCGTCCTCAGCGATGTCGCTGGTGAGATCTGCCTGTGTGGCAGCTCACTAGCGACCATCTAGCGATGCACCAGCGATCCTGACCGCGTCATATCGCTGTTCGGGATCGCTGGTGCATCACTAGGTGTAACGGTACCCTGACCGTACAGTAACATGGTCTGATCATATCACAGCTCCTGGCCATGGGAGGAGGAAACAAAGGAAAATATACAGACATTGTTCAGGGAACCTTGTTCCTGCACGGTCAGACAGTCAATATACAGTACACAGCAGGGGCACATTTACAAGATTATTTCAGCACAGGAACATTAAATCTATTGAGTAAAATGAACTTTTGTTAGTGGAAAAACGCTATTAATGTGAATAAGTGGATCCAGTGTTATCCATTTCCAGCTTTATAACAAAGGTATTACTCCTGCCAGCAATCATAAGATCACTACTGAAAAACGGACCTCTACAGAAGTGTTACTAATGTGAAATTCTGACTAGTAAGAAAACTGCATGGCAAAAAAAAAAAAAAAAACCTGCAGGTTCCACATGACTAACAATTGTGGCATATTGATTTGATAAGCCACAAATATTCAAAAAATTAACCTCAGTCCGACAAGAGGCCACATTTTACAAGTAACGTGTTTATATAGTCCCCGTCCTTGAATGCAGAACATCAGATCTGTTGGTAAGTTACAATTATGGCCTATGCTTTAAAGAGATCAACTGGAAGCAATACTCTCCAATGCCAGACCTCATGAGACATGGGGGACGTGCCATACTCGCAGCTGCTTCACAGATAGATTGTGCTGGAAGTAGAGGCAGAGCAATACTGCGTCCACTCCTACTTGTGTACAGGCCCCTCCTGCCATGTCCAATTAGGTTCTCCGTGCATTACAGCCTCATCCACTCCCAATCAGCGCCAGGGATTATTTTAATCTCTGCACTGAATAGTCCGTTATTGTAGATACTGTGTATGACAGATACAACTAGACCCCATGAGCCTTCAAGTTCTGCTGGATGTCACTAGTGAGTGCAAATACATTACACATACTTTATACATTATTTTAACTAAAGAACCAGCCTCTTATCAGAGGGTTTTTACTATAGTACATTACTGAACAGATAGGTAGGAATCTACAACAATATTTCAATTTAATAAGGCTGACTTTCTCAATAAATAAATATGCCAAGCCATGTTAAGCAGACATACACTCACTGGCCACTTTATTAGGTACACCATGCTAGTAAGGGGTTGGACCCCCTTTTGCCTTCAGAACTGCCTCAATTCTTCGTGGCAGAGATTCAACAAGGTGCTGGAAGCATTCCTCAGAGATTTTGGACCATATTGACATGATGGCATCACACAGTTGGCGCAGATTTGTCGGCTGCACATCCCTGATGCGGATCTCCCGTTCCACCTCATCCCAAAGATGCTCTATTGGATTGAGATCTGGTGACTGAGGAGGCCATTTGAGTACAGTGAACTCATTGTCATGTTCAAGAAACCAATCTGAGATGATTCGAGCTTTATGACATGGCGCATTATCCTGCTGAAAGTAGCCATCAGATGTTGGGTACATTGTGGTCATAAAGGGATGGACATGGTCAGCAACAATACTCAGGTAGGCTGTGGCGTTGCAACAATGCTCAATTGGTACCAAGGGGCCCAAAGAGTGCCAAGAAAAAATTCCCCACACCATGACACCACCACCACCAGCCTGAACCGTTGATACAAGGCAGGATGGATCCATGCTTTCATGTTGTTTACGCCAAATTCTGACCCAACCATCCGAATGTCGCAGCAGAAATCGAGACTCATCAGACCAGGCAACGTTTTTCCAATCTTCTACTGTCCAATTTCGATGAGCTTGTGCAAATTGTAGCCTCAGTTTCCTGTTCTTAGCTGAGAGGAGTGGTACCCAGTGTGGTCTTCTGCTGCTGTAGCCCATCTGCCTCAAAGTTCGACGCACTGTGCGTTCAGAGATGCTCTTCTGCCTACCTTGGTTGTAACGGGTGGCAATTTGAGTCACTGTTGCCTTTCTATCAGCTCGAACCAGTCTGCCCATTCTCCTCTGACCTCTGGCATCAACAAGGCATTTCCGGCCACAGAACTGCCGCTCACTGGTTTTTTTTTCTTTTTCGGACCATTCTCTGTAAACCCTAGAGATGGTTGTGCGTGAAAATCCCAGTAGATCAGCAGTTTCTGAAATTCTCAGACCAGCCCTTCTGGCACCAACAATCATGCCACGTTCAAAGGCACTCAAATCACCTTTCTTCCCCATACTGATGCTCGGTTTGAACTGCAGGAGATTGTCTTGACCATGTCTACATGCCTAAATGCACTGAGTTGCCGCCATGTGATTGGCTGATTAGAAATTAAGTCTTAACACACAGTTGGACAGGTGTACCTAATAAAGTGGCCAGTGAGTGTACATTGCTCAGCTACCAATCTTGCAAAAGATGTGATTAGTGTAGACTTGGCTCCCGAAATCCCCACAAATTGTTGGAATCATTGTGCACACATGCACTTTGCTGCAACAGTCAAAAGGATTAATCAGATGTTCTAGTAAAGTGATGGCGAACCTTTCTGAGACCGAGTGCCCAAACTGCAACCTAAAACCCAATTATTTACCACGAAGTGCCAACACGTGCCAAATGCCCCATCACGATCCCCTTCATGCAGAAATACGCCCCATCATGATCCCCTTCATGCAGAAATACGCCCCATCATGATCCCCTTCATGCAGAAATACGCCCCATCATGATCCCCTTCATGCAGAAATACGCCCCATCATGATCCCATTTATGCAGAAATACGCCCCATCATGATCCCATTCATGCAGAAATACGTCCCATCATGATCCCATTCATATAGGAATATGCCCCATCATGATCCCCTTCATGTAGGAATCTGTCCCATCATGATCCCCTTCATGTAGAAATATGCCCCATCATGTAGAAAGTCTTAGTTACTCACCGGTTAACGGTGTTTTTCGGAGTCCATGACAGCACCACCTGAGAGGGGATCCGCCCTTCAGGAACAGGAAACCTACAGATACAAAAGGGCGGCACCTCTCCCACGCATCAGTTGGATTACAGAGCACAAGAGGACCACAATGGTTAATGGCAAAATTTATATACAGTACTTTTACACAACTATTCCTTACCAGTGTACATACAAGAGGAAGAAGTGCACACCCAAATTTAAACTAAGGGGAGGGAATATACGGGTGCTGTCATGGACTCCGAAAAACACCGTTAACCGGTGAGTAACTAAGACTATCGGTCGTCCATGACAGCACCACCTGAGAGAATTACAGAGAGTAATCACCACTTTAGGGGGGGACCACAGCCTGCAGAACCCTGATACCGAAGGAGAGGTCTGCAGAAGCACCCAAGTCTAGCCTATAATGACTATAAAAAGTGCTCGGAGAGGACCAAGTGGCCGCCTTACAAATCTGGTCGATGGAGACTTCCGATCTCTCGGCCCACGAGGTAGCCACGGCTCTGGTGGAATGCGCTTTCAATTTCTCCGGAGCTACTCTACCTTTTGAGGTATAAGCTAACGAGATTGCTTCTCTAATCCATCTGGCTAGTGTACTTTTGGACACCCTAAGACCTTTCCTAGGGCCTTGGTAGGAAACAAAGAGGGCATTGTCCTTCTTCCAGGGATCGGTAGCCGCTAGATACTCCAAGAGGCATCTCCTAACGTCTAAAGTGTGTAGCTTCTCCTCTTTCTCATTAGTTGGTTTAGGGAGGAAGGATGGAAGGACTATTTCCTGCGACCTATGAAAGCTGGAGGCTACTTTTGGTAAATACGCTGGGTCAGGTCTAAGTATTACCCTATCCTCTTTTACCTGAAGAAAAGGTGGGCGCCTAGACAATGCCTGAATGTCGCTTACCCTACGGGCTGACGTTATGGCTATCAGGAAAGCTATCTTGAGGGACAGGCTCCTAATAGAGGCTGACGAGATGGGTTCAAATGGCACTTCTGTCATAGCTGTGAGGACTAGGTTCAAATCCCATGGCGTGAGTCTATTCTTTACTATTGGTCTGGATCTACTCGCTGCTTTGATCAACCTATTGACCCAGTAATTAGCCGCGATGTTGCAGCTAAAGAGGGCCCCTAAGGCGGATACCTGTACTTTAAGGGTACTGGTGGAGAGACCTAGGTCCAGCCCTTTTTGTAAAAATTCCAAGATCTGGCCTATAGGGACGGAATCATCAGTATTTATATTTGAGCTTTGGAGGAATCTTTTCCAAATTCTGACGTAAATCTTAGTTGTCACCACTTTCCTACTTTTTAGTAGAGTGTCAATTAGGTCTGGGGAGAAGCCTTTACTTTTTAGCAGTGACTGCTCAAATTCCACGCCGTGAGATGTAGGCCAGCCACCTGAGGGTGGAAGACCGGGCCCTGGGACAGAAGGTCCGGGAGAACCCAAGGATCGTCTACCGACATGATCCTGAGGTTCGAGAACCATGCCCTTCTGGGCCAGAACGGGGCGATGACTATGACCCTTGCCCTGTCCTTCCTGATCTTCCTCAACACCAGAGGAAGTAGAGATAGGGGAGGAAAGGCGTAGGCTAGCCTGAAGTCCCATTTTATCAGTAGCGCATCTACTGCCAGAGGAGTTTCCCTGGGATTTAGGGAGCAAAACTGTCTCGTTTTCGAGTTCTCCTTGGTGGCGAATAGATCCACCTCTGGTTGACCCCATCTCTGCACGATCTGAACGAAAATGGAGGTGTTTAAGGCCCACTCTCCTTGTTTTAACAGATTGCGGCTTAGGAAATCTGCCGCGACGTTTTCTTTCCCTCTTATGTGAAGAGCCGTGAGAGATAAAAAAAATGCCGCTCTGCTAGCTGGAACAACTGTCCTGCCACATTCATCAGAGTTTTGGATCGAGTTCCGCCTTGGTGGTTGATATAGGCCACGGCCACTCGATTGTCCGAGAGAACTCGTACGTGATGGCCCTGTAGATACATAAGGAGCTCTTTAGCTGCGTGTACTACCGCTGTCAATTCTTTCAAATTAGAAGACATTGGTATCTGATCCCGTTCCCATAGGCCCTGGACCAGAATTTCCTCCATATGCGCCCCCCAACCGGAAGGACTTGCATCCGTGGTGACCACGCGGGTAATGTTATACTCCCAAGGGACCCCTCTAGACAAGTTATTTCTTTCTAGCCACCACTCCAGGGACTCTATTGTGTTTCTGGATAAGGTCAGTCGACCTTCTAAGTTACCCCCAAGAATCCTCTGATACCATAAAACTTCGCCCTGTAGAGTTCTCGTATGAACTTGGGCCCACTGGACCGCGGGAATGCAGGACGAGAGGGAACCCAACAGGGACATAGCTTTCCTGAGGGACATGGAGGGGTTGTTGGAAGCATTCAGGACCCGGCCATGCAGGTGCAGCAGCTTCTCTGGGGGCAGACGGCATTCCTGCTTTTTAGAATCTAGGGTTAGGCCTAAAAATTGTTGAATTTTTAATGGCTGCAAAAGGGATTTTTTGATATTAAGTAGCCATCCCAACCGCTCTAGAGCCGCCGTTGTTTTCTGTAATTGTTCTAAACACTGCTCGGCTGAACTGCCTATTATAAGGAGGTCATCTAGGTAGGGAACGACTAGAATGTTTAGCTCGCGCAGGTGGGCCATCACCTCTGCCATCACTTTGGTGAATACTCGGGGCGCAACTGCCACCCCGAAGGGTAAGGCTGCGTAATGGAAGTGCTGGATTGACCCCTCCAACTGAACCGCCAGTCTGAGGAAAGGTTGGTGTGCTAGACATATGGGTATATGGTAGTAAGCGTCTTTCAGATCTAGGACCACCATGAAGCAGTTTTGAAACAGCATTTTTATTGCGGTGTTAATAGTTTCCATTTTAAACGGACGTATGACCAAGAATTTATTGAGGGCTTTTAGGTTAAATATAGCCCTAAATGAGTCGTCCGGTTTATGGACCAAGAACAGGGGGGGGAATAGAAGCCTTTCCCCCCTCTCTTCCTCTGGAACTCTCGTCAGGACTTTTTTGTCCAGTAGCTCGAGGACCTCGGTCTCCAGGGCAGCTTGTTCTAGCGGGGAAGATTTGAGCGGAGTTACCCTGAACCGATCTTGGGGAACGCAGGAGAACTCTAGGTGCAGTCCTGTAGCCATCACCCCCAGTATCCAGCTGCTATTTGAGATTCTGGCCCAGGCCGGGTAGAAGGCAGATAATCTTCCTCCTACCGGGCCCACTAGTCATTGGGGCGGCCTCTTATTATCCCGTGATGGACCTTCTTGGCGCCCCCCTCCTCCGAACATGAAGCCCGTACCTCTGGTTTTCTTGTTGTCCCATCTGTTCTGATCTCTGGCCTGCCTCCTGCGGGAATACCCTTTCCTAGAAAAGGGACGTCTCCAGGATGTATTCGGCAGACTCGGAAATTTCTTTTTCTCATCCCCGGCTTTCTCTAACAGTTCGTCTAGGACGGGGCCGAACAAGTATTCACCCTCATAGGGGATAGAACAGAGACGGGACCTGGCTTGGATATCTCCCGGCCAGCATTTTAACCAGAGGGTTCTTCGGGCTGAATTAGACAAACTTGCAGACCTGGCCGCCATTCTTATTGAGTCTGCTGAGGCATCTGCCAGAAAGGCAGCAGCATTTTGGATAATTGGAAGAGACTTACGGATGGAAGCTCGCGAGGTTCCCTACTTTAGCTGGGAGTCCAATTGATCCAGCCAAACCATCATGGATCTGGCTGCGCACGTGGCTGCTATTGCTGGCCTTAGGGCGCCTGCTGACATCTCCCATGTGCCCTTTAAAAAGGAATCTGCCTTTTTATCTAGAGGGTCTTTAAGGGAGACCATGTCGTCGAAGGGTATAGATGACTTTTTGGAGGCCTTAGCTACCGCTGCATCCAGCTTGGGGGCCTTATCCCATCGACTTACTATTGGGTCCTCAAAGGGGTATCTTCGCTTGAAAGCAGGCGGCATAGAACCCCTTTTTTACGTTTTTTTCCACTCCCTGTCTATCAGGCTCTGGACTCTTTCGTTTAATGGAAAAGTCTTTTGCTTTCTGGGGTCTAGACCCCCGAACATAATGTCCTGAGCAGACAGTTCTGTCTTTTTTTCTTCTATCCCCATGGTTGACCTTATGGTTCTAATTAATTTATCCATTTGGTCCAAGGGAAAACAGAACCGGCTGGAATCCTCTTCGGAAGAAGAAGAGGAGGCCGAGGACTCTAAGGAGATATCTTCCCTCCTAGGGCCGACTGAAGATTCTGAGCCTGAAACACTAGCCCGTCTTCTTTTAGAAGAATCTTCTTTTGATAGGGCTTTTATTTCAGTCCTGATTAACTGCCTCAGGTCTGTAGCGAAGCTTGGAGCTTCTTCCGCTACCTGCATAAATAGGGAAGAGTGTGATACTCCACTCACGTTCTACCCCTCATCTCCGTCCCTACCGTCTGTCTCACGCAAGACTGACACAATCTTTTAGGGTGGCCATCTGGTAAGGGGCAACTACAGAGGGCACATTCCTTGTGCTTCTGCTTCCCTGTGGCCTTCTTCCCCTGAGAATCAAAAAACATAAGGGGACACTGCATCAGGGTACATTCTCGCAGATCTCTTACCCTTGCAGATGAGGACAGGTACCGGATCATGGGGGGCTGCAGGAGGATCCTTTGACCTAGAGGAACTACTGTGGCTCTGTCCACTCGAACGTCCCTCCTTCCGCCTCTTAGGCTGGTCACTGGAGTGCTTTGCCACGGGCTGCACCTCTTGTGGGTCCATGGGGGCTTCTGTCGTGTCCATCGCTGGGCCTCCAGAAGCACCTCAGCAGCAATGCCTTCTGTCTTAAGAAGGCTTCCCCTCCGGATCAGCAGGAACTCTGTCCGGCGTTCGGGCCCCCCATTGGACCGCTACTCGAGATCCTCCCCCTCCCCTTCAGGTGCCCGGCCCCCCCTCAGGCGGTGGGCGCGCATCGGCGCGCGTCCACAACAACCGGAAGTCGACCGGCATCCGACTTCCGGTTTCTGCGCTCGGCCCCGCCCCCTCCGCCGCGTCACTTCCGCCGCGCGCCAGAGGCTGCGGGGACGCGCGGCAAGGGGCTAGCACTGCGCCGCCGGCTCGGAACCGCCGCTCCCTTTGTGGGACACCGCCGGCAGCGCCCGCCCGAACGGACCGCACCCCCGGGGGAAGGAGACACAGGGGGACCCGCTTACCTCACCGGCTCCATGGAGAAGGCGCCCACCGGACCCTGTCTCCGCCTGCTCTTACCACTGCCGTGGAAATCCTACCCGGACCCACCGTGGCGCATCCAGGGCCTCCAGCGAGACCGAGGTAGGAGAACCCCCCGCTACCTGAGTCGGTCCGCTGGCCTGGGAATTCAGTTATCCATGACGGACGATCTGTAGGGAGTTCTGTCCTTGTTAGGAACAGGAAACCAACTGATGCGTGGGAGAGGTGCCGCCCTTTTGTATCTGTAGGTTTCCTGTTCCTGAAGGGCGGATCCCCTCTCAGGTGGTGCTGTCATGGACGACCGATAAATATGCCCCATCATGATCCCCTTCATGTAGAAATATGCCCCATCATGATCCCCTTCATGTAGAAATAAGCCCCATCATGATCCCCTTCATGTAGAAATAAGCCCCATCATGATCCCATTCATGTAGAAATATTCCCCATCATGTAGAAATATGCCCCATCATGTAGAAATATGCCCCATCATGATCCCCTTCATGCAGGAATGCCCCATCATGATCCCCTTCTTGCAGGAATATGCCCCACCATGATCCCCTTCTTGCAGGAATATGCCCCATCATGATCCCCTTCATGTAGAACTATGCCCCCATCATGACCCCCTTCATGTAGAACTATGCCCCCATCATGACCCCCTTCATGTAGAACTATGCCCCATCATGACCCCCTTCATGCATAATAGTGCAGCAGTCTACCATCTCTGCACGGTGGACCCCGGGCTGTGAACGCACCTCATTACCATCTTTTATTATTTGGTGCGTTCCGCCAGCCCTAACATAGTTGAGGAGTAAAGTCTATGTAGATAAGTTCGTGACACCACCTGTGGTTTCTGGTCAGAGGTGACCAGCGCTGTGATGTAGATCCTCTGTGACTGATGGTGTGATGTAGCAGAGATGGAATAGCTCTCCACAGGCAGAGCTTTTGTCCCTGGGCAGTAGTGATAGCAAAGATGTTGTATTTGGTAGAGGTAGATGTAGCAGTGTTGGGTAGGTGACGCAGGAAGAATTAGAGGACACAGCTAGGTGCAGTTCCAAAGCTTTACTCCAGTTCCAAAGCTTTACTTTACAGTTCACTTGCATGCACGTGCCCGCTTGGCACTGCGTCCTCCAGGTTAGGGGTCCAGCAAACTCCCAGGTAGATGGAGAACACCCTTTTCAGGACTCCTTCAGTGTGTACCTTTCCTGGCCGTCTCACTGTGCTGATTTCCTCCCTCCTGTCCAGCACCTTCACAAGCAGTGTCTCAAGCCAGCAAACTCGGATCTTGTCGGAAATAACCTCTAGGTCCCTGGATCCTATGTATCTACTGTGAGGTAGTGCTGTCATCTAGTAGGGGATACTCGCTTGCAGCCACAAAAAAAAAAAAATCACATCCGGCACAGGATTTTCATCAAATCAAAACAGTCCATGCGGTTTTTTCCTGCCTCAAACCACAGCAGCAACAGAAAGTTCACTTAACAGCATTACCAGCATAGCGTCCATTACAGAGTTTCCCTCTGTAAGCAATGTCCAGGATACACAGGCTCTTCAGCCTTCCTAATTATCTCACCCACGTCAGGGTTCTCTCATGGCTGTTCCTCCATGCGGCATGCATCCATTCCCTCCAGGGAAATTTCAGGCTCTGGCAGCCATTACACACAGCCACACACAGGCTGTTAGCCAGGAGACACTCCTGCGCATGGGACCTTCTGCTCTGGACCAACCAGGTCCCTGCATTCACCACATGTGACCTACCCTGGCCACATTATATGGTCCATAGCCACGCCCACTGGGTCACGTGACTATAACCTCATCACAGGTCCTTCACACACTCACACAGCCTTATACTACAGGCGTTTTCAGACTCACCTCTGGGTGGGTTTATAGGTAACCAGACCCGCCCATCTCTCTAGTTACCTGGAGACTTCTCCCTCTCATATTAAATCAGTATCTCAGCAAAGACCTTGCTGATCACACACCTATAAGTCTCCGTCTCAAAGCCACCCACTTTGAGATACCAAACAGCCATTCAATATTCTGCCATTCATCCTCTCTCCTGGAACCTCCACACAGCGCCCCCTAGCGGACACAGTGGTTACTACACCACATACCTCGCCCCTCTGTTCAAACTTGTGGGGTTGAACACACAACATTACATCAGGTTCTCGAGACCGGGCACTCATCACACCTTGCCCCTCAGGTCGAGAGAACCTTTTCCATCTGTCATACGGCCTCCTCTCTCTACGTTAGGCCTCCCCCAGCGGTCAGAATATCGGTCCTGCTCTTTGACCCTCCAGTTGCAGTCTGTCTGCGTCATCAGACACTGTTTAGTCACCACCTTCCTCTCTCTGTTTGTTCCGTTCCCCGACCAGCTCCCCTGGTTGGTACGGTCATCAGTCTTAAACAGGCCTACTGACTCATTTAGGGTCTCACAGGAACTACGGTCTCTCAACGTCATCCTGCCAGTCGAACTACCACTTGCTGACATTCTTAGGCCACCTGCCCTGTCACTTCTTGGCGGAACTCCTCGGGTCCTTACATCTTGTTGGGTTGCAGTCGGCCGCCACCTGGTATTCCGTACTTCTTTATTAATTCCCCGGCGGTCCTGCCTCAACTGCTCAATCTCTTGCAGGTACCCCACTCGATATTCCAAGAGCAACCGAAAGTCTCTCAGGCTCTCCACGGAGTCAACTACCATGATGGGAATCGGTTATGATTGAGTCACCGTAGGAGGCAGACACAAAAATAGAAGCTACGTCCAGAAAACCAGAGAAGTTGGCAACTATCAGATTGCAGACCCCTGAACCTATCAACACAACTAGCAGTAGCCGTGGGGGGTTCCTACGATGCCCTAGACCCCTCGATCACAGCCGGAGCGCTAAATAGCCTAAAGACAGAAAAGGAAATCTAAACTGCCCCAGAGCAGACCCCAAAGTAAAAGGCAGCCCCCAACATATAATGACGGTGAAGCAAGATGAAAAAACACTCACACAGACAGAAAGATAGGCTGAGCAAACGATGGGGCCCAAGCTAGCAAAACAGAACAGGAAAGGAAGGTAGCTGTCTGCAATCTGCCAAAACCCTATCAAAGACATAAGCCAACAAGCTGATATGAAAAAGACCCTGAAGCAGCTAGGCTTCAAAAACTAAATCAGCACTCAGGTATTTTCAGAAGACAGAGCTAAAGGAATTCAGCACACCCCAGCAGGGAATGGCAGAAATCCAGAAAAACAAAGCAAAGCAAAGTCTAAGCACAAATGCAAAAAGCCGAGCAGAAAACTTAGCTTTAGAGGAGCAGGAATTCAGACTGGTCTCCAAGGATCCCACAGAGAAATCACCCGCAGGGCAGAAGGGCATCGGCAGCCTTATATCCAGTCATTAACTCCACTCAGCCAGTCATCATCATCAGACTCAGGTGTTTGATAATCAGGCTCACTACCTTTCTTTACCAGAAGAGTGAAGGGGAAAATGAACTCACAACAGGAATCCTACCCACTTCACTGGATACTTGATAGTCATCATAAGGAGGGATCCTCACTCTCACCACACCGGAGATATTTACAAGGTCTTGCATTACCTTCCCGGATCTTCCAATGATTCTCCCAATCAGAGCTTTGGGTACTGGCGCCACATCTTTCCGCAAACCCAGCTGATCCATAGCCTCCCTTGCTAACTCTAGGCGTCGAGCAGCCTTCACATTACTCTGCCTGACCCACTGTTTAGTGTGGAGACACTGTAGATGCATCTGTTTCAGGACAGCTACTCGGTTTGACGTATCTTCCCTGTCCGATACTATCACCAACTGCCGAGTCTCAGGTACCCAGCGCACCTTACACGCTTTGACCGCCTCTTTGAAAGCCTCATGCACACCTTCCTCCGCACAGGCTTCTTGCATGTCCTCTGGTACATCAGTCACAGACTGGAAGGTTGTGGTCTTGCTCTCTTCCTGGACCGAAGGCTCTAGCTTTACCACAGACACTTCCCTCACTACAGTTGAGCCGACCGGGTGACTGTCTTCTTCAGTTCTTAACTCACGAACTTCACACAATTTGATCACTTCATGACCCTTTGCCACAAGGGCTACTGGCCGTTCTGTCCTGTTATCACTTGTGCTCACTTGCGATAAGTCTTTGTCCAATTTCTCCCGCAGAATACTTTTAACTACTCCTGTGAGTTCTTCCATTTCTTTCCTAAGGGTCTTGTTCACATTTTGCCACATTGACAGGTGACCTCTGAGCTGCAAGACTTCTTTCTCGAGCTCCTCTACTCTGTGCTCGGCCATTTGTCTCATCACAATTTCTCGCTCGAGATGGTCCTTCACTGTCTCTTTTATTAACTGTATCTCCTGCTCTAGTTCTCTTTTGGCCAGTATGTGTTGCACCATTACTTCTTTAATTATGTCGTTAGTCCTATCAGTTGAGTGAACCTCACAGTTGTCCTCTGACTGTGTCTCTACACCCGTTATCTTCTCGATCAGGTTACCATCAGTCCCGTCACGAGTTTCAGTCAGCACAGCACTAGATTCTGTTCTAGTGGTGGCTACTGGCAACAACACGTCACAGTCACACCACCCCGTACGGTAAACACCCAAGACACTCTCTGTCCGTGTGTCAGCTCCGCTCTTTTTGTTTATCACACCCTTCTCATTCACACCGTTGTACCCTTCAGGTGACGTCCGGTCAGTAAGTTCGTCTGACGCCATCCTTTCTCCGGTCGCCCCTACGTCTGGCCTGTCCACGTTAGGAGGCGTCAGGGTCTGCTAGGCCCAAAGTAGAAGCGTCTCTACCCTCCTGCCCCACATCCTCAAATATGACGTAGTCCCGGTGCCTCTCATAGGTACGCACTAAGTTTGGTGGCATGCTACCGCCTTGGCACTCCCCCTTTTTCATCTCAATCAGGACTCTGTCCACCTTATAATACACAACAACCCCATGGACGCAGAGAACTCTGACGTTTTTCTCGGTCAGAGATAAAACGAGCGGAGTTCCTGTCAGAGTCACCTGACTCTTTGAGTCCAGCCTACCAGAGACTCCTTCCTGGTACAGTATCTTGGTACACACCTGGGGCCCGTCATTACTACCCGGAAAGTCTATCTTACATTCCTCCCAAGACATACACATACACTGCAGTACTCCAGACATACCCACTGAGTGAACAAGTGCTGCCATTTCCTGAACCACCCCAATTTGGGTTACCGCCCCCTCCCGGGACTCCACCCCTTTTTGGGTTACCACCCTGATTTGGGCCAACGCCCCCTTTCGGGATTTCCCCATGTCCGTTTTACCAGTCTTCTCAGACCACAGTTCACACAACACAGTTTGTCTTAACGATACCACACAAGTCCTTTTTGGCACCACCACAGCTCCTGCTGTCACCGACACCACCAGCTGCTGTTCACACACATGGCGGCTGGATTCATTGCAGCTCCTACGCTGTCTTCGTGGACCCGCCGATCCACCGGAAGCCGCTTGTCACCTTCGTAACCACGCAGAGTTACCGGAAGCCGCTTGTCACCTTCGTAACCCCGCCGAGTTACCGGAAGCCGCTTGTCACCTTCTTGACTCCCACTAAGCCACCACAGGCTGAGTTGAGATAAGAAGAAAAAACACCACACAAAACCTCACGTGTCCTGTCTGTGTGCTATTAAGGACGTACCGTCTCCACCTGAAACCGTCCAACACACAGGGCGCACCGGGTGCTATTCAGGGAGCGGCCCTCCTCCCAGGGTTTCCCAACACACTGGCCTCACCAGGTCCAGGGGCTTAGCGGGTGCTCTTCAGGACATCCGTCTCCTCCTGAGACTGCCCAACACTCACACCTCACCAGGTCGAAGGTCATACCACGTGCTCCAGGGATCCGATTCTTCTCCCAGAACCTCCCAACACTGACCCTTCAGGACCTTGCTCACTGAACCCTTCAGGTACACAATCTTTCCCACTGACCCAGGTCAGTACAATACGAACACCTGTCCGTTACCTGTGTCGGCCCCACAGGTCCTCGGATACCTCTTCTCCACAGAGGCACCCTATCAAACACCAGTCTCTTTCTCCTGAGGAAACGGCCAGACTGGGCTCACCGATCCGGACAGTGCCTTACTCACTAGACCGCCCCATGGTTCCAGAACCACAGCCGGACAGTGGCTTCCCCAACCGTCAGCCTTCCTGGCTCAGCGTTGCCAGCACTGCAACATACGCTTTTTTGAAACCGTTGCCCTTAGCAACCGACTTTGCAGTCCTCTTCCGTTGCTCCCAGCAACAAGGCTACAACAATGCCCATAGCTTTCTCCACCAAATGTGAGGTAGCGCTGTCATCTAGTAGGGGATACTCGCTTGCAGTCACAAAAAAATCACATCCGGCACAGGATTTTCATCAAATCAAAACAGTCCATGCGGTTTATTCCCGCCTCATAAACCACAGCTGCAACAGAAAGTTCACTTAACAGCATTACCAGCATAGCATCCATTACAGAGTTTCCCTCTGTCAGCAATGTCCAGCATACACAGGCTCTTCAGCCTTCCTAATTATCTCACCCACGTCGGGGTTCTCTCATGGCTGTTCCTCCATGCGGCATGCATCCATTCCCTCCAGGGAACTTTCAGGCTCTGGCAGCCATTACACACAGCCACATACAGGCTATTAGCCAGGAGACACTCCTGCGCTCTGGACCAGCCAGGTCCCTGCATTCACCACATGTGGCCTACCCTGGCCACATTATATGGTCCATAGCCACGCCCACCGGTTCACGTGACTGACCTCATCACAGGTCCTTCACACACTCACACAGCCTTATACTACAGGCGTTTTCAGACCCACCTCTGGGTGGGTTTATAGATAACCAGACCTGCCCATCTCTCTAGTTACCTGGAGACTTCTCCCTCTCATATTAAATCAGCATCTCAGCAAAGACCTTGCTGATCACACACCTATATGTCTCCATCTCAAAGCCATTCACTTTGAGATACTGTCGAGGTAGCTATTTAGGGAGGGCTAAATTAACCCTTCATGTTTGATCCAGTGATTTCCAAATTATTCCACAGTGTTGCTAGCAACTCAAATGACCACACGGAGACTGGGGTCTCTGTACGGGAGGATCGAGGCAGCTCACTAAGCCCCTTTATTTTAGTCACATCTTTTATAATCTTTTGCTTAATTATGCAAGGTTCTCAAGTACCAATAGCATCATTTCACTTTATAAGCCAATAATATTGCAAGAAAACCGGAAACTACATATATGTCCGTATCCAAATAGAAAGTAGTATAATGACATATTCTTCAGAGTTTTACACCCCCCGCCTCCGTTATCTTTGCACCTGATGAGAACAGTCTGGTTTCATGACAGCCCTTGCCAATTACAAAAATTTATCTTACAGCAACAAAAATGAAGAAACGAAACCTTCAGAGAATGGATAAAACGAAACTTCAGCTCTGATTTTAGTATTAACCCTTCACAATACCAAACGGCCATTCAATATTCTGCTATTCATCCTTTCTTCTGGAATCTCCACACAGTGCCCCCTAGCGGACACAGTGGTTACTACACCACACTACCTTTTCAGCGAATAATTGTGGATTTGGCTGCAGCACTTGCAATGCTCGGAGCCTCTGGTTGATCTAGCTGAGTCCGTTGTTCACTCCACAATTTTTAGGGCCAGTCCCTATACTGTTATCTGGCGTGGAACGAGCCCCACGGACAGTATGGTCGCTGCCCGTGCCTCTAGGATCCCTTCCTTCTTCAGGGAGCTTCCTTCTGTCTGTTTCCTTTCCAGCAGCTCCTCCTGACAGGGAGATGCTCCAGCACACATCTGTCCACTTCCTCCCCTCCGGGAAGACTCCTGACTAAACTGCCCCTCATGATCCCTTTCATGTAGAACTATGCCCCATCATGACCCCCTTCATGCAGAACTATGCCCCATCATGATCCCCTTCATGCAGAACTATGCCCCATCATGATCCCCTTCATGCAGAACTATGCCCCATCATGATCCCCTTCATGCAGAACTATGCCCCATCATGATCCCCTTCATGCAGAACTATGCCCCATCATGATCCCCTTCATGCAGAACTATGCCCCATCATGATCCCCTTCATGCAGAAATATGCCCCATCATGATCCCCTTCATGCAGAAATATGCCCCATCATGATCCCCTTCATGCAGAAATATGCCCCATCATGATCCCCTTCATGCAGAAATATGCCCCATCATGATCCCCTTCATGCAGAAATATGCCCCATCATGATCCCCTTCATGCAGAAATATGCCCCATCATGATCCCCTTCATGTAGAAATTGCCCAAGCCAGCACCTCCATCATTTCCTCCTCCCCATCACTCCCATCTCACCATCACCTCCATCATTGGCCATCTCACCCATCACTGGCCCTCTCCTCCCCTATCACTCCCATCATTGGCCCTCTCCACATTATTGACAAAACACACACACACACACCACCGCGGCCACACACACACACCAGCAGCCACACTCACCTCTCCGCACGCCGGCAGCTTCCTCGGCTCTCATTTCCTCTCATACATTGAAAGGTGCGGCCGCAGCTGGACGACATCATTCAGCTCCGCAGCCGTGCCGCTCAATGTGAGAAGCAGGAAGCTGCCGCTCCGGATCACTGAGGCGAGACCGCGTGCCAGCCGAGAGGGGAGGGCAGGCGTGCTACAGGTTCGCCATCACTGTTCTAGTATGTGGTGGAATATACAGCGCACTGGGGACTGTAGGGATTATCCAAAACAGAGCTAAATTCAAGCTGTGAAGTGTTTTAGACATTTTATGCACCTTACAAGTTTAAAAAAGGGAGGGGTGTAAAGAAGTTAGAAGTCTGGAAATGCAGCTTATCAAAGGGGCACTCCATAATTTTGGTGTAAAAGACTCTCTGACGCAAGCCACCCAAGAGGTGGTGTAAGTCTGGCGACCATCAACTAAAGTTGAGCAGAAAGATTCACAGGACCCCGGCCCATGTTTAAAGCCCGTAGCTGCTAGACCAGCGCTCTGAAAACCTCCACTTATCTAGGACATCACCGGCGCTTAGTAGGCCCACATGGCGTCATTCCGCAAAATAATTACATTACAGGGTTTTCTAATCAGAATGGACTCCACAGGTAGCAAGAGGTTCACAGCAGGGCTGTGGAGTCGGTAAGCCAAACCTGCGACTCCGACTCCTCAATTTCCCTTACACCGATTCCAACATGTATTGCTTATATTTAAGTGAAAAATTTATTGTAGTACAATGAACATCAGACATTTAATCATGCTTATGATACAATAATCAAGATATTTAGATAGAACATAATATATATTTATTGGAATACAACTTTAGAACACAAAAAACTAATAAAATGTAAAGATGTAATACACTATGTAATATCGATTACATATATACAGTACAGACCAAAAGTTTGGACACACCTTCTCATTCAAAGAGTTTTCTTTATTTCCATGACTATGTAAATTGTATATTCACTCTGAAGGCATCAAAACTATGAATTAATACATGTGGAATTATAAAATTAACAAAAAAGTGTGAAACAACTGAAAATATGTCTTATATTCTAGGTTCTTCAAAGTTAGCCACCTTTTGCTTTGATTACTGCTTTGCACACTCTTGACATTCTCTTGATGAGCTTCAAGAGGTAGTCACCGGAAATGGTCTTCCAACAGTCTTGAAGGAGTTCCCAGAGATGCTTAGCACTTGTTGGCCCTTTTGCCTTCACTCTGCGGTCCAGCTCACCCCACACCATCTCGATTGGGTTCAGGTTTGGCGACTGTGGAGGCCAGGTCATCTGGCGTAGTACCCCATCACTCTCCTTCTTGGTCAATTAGCCCTTACACAGCCTGGAGGCGTGTTTGGGGTCATTGTCCTGTTGAAAAATAAATGATGGTCCAACTAAACGCAAACCGGATGGAATAGCATGCCGCTGCAAGATGCTGTGGTAGCCATGCTGGTTCAGTATGCCTTCAATTTTGAATAAATCCCCAACAGTGTCACCAGCAAAGCACCCCCACACCATCACACCTCCTCCTTCATGCTTCACGGTGGGAACCAGGCATGTAGAGTCCATCCGTTCACCTTTTCTGCGTCGCACAAAGACACGGTGGTTGGAATCAAAGATCTGAAATGTCGACTCAGACCAAAGCACAGATTTCCACTGGTCTAATGTCCATTCCTTGTGTTCTTTAGCCCAAACAAGTCTCTTCTGCTTGTTGCCTGTGCTTAGCAGTGGTTTCCTAGCAGCTATTTTACCATGAAGGCCTGCTGCACAAAGTCTCCTCTTAACAGTTGTTGTAGAGATGTGTCTGCTGCTAGAACTCTGTGTGGCATTGACCTGGTCTCTAATCTGCGCTGCTGTTAACCTGCGATTTCTGAGGCTGGTGACTCGGATGAACTTATCCTCCGCAGCAGAGGTGACTCTTGGGCTTCTTTTCCTGGGGTGGTCCTCATGTGAGCCAGTTTCTTTGTAGCGCTTGATGGTTTTTGCCACTGCACTTGGGGACACTTTCAAAGTTTTCCCAATTTTTCAGACTGACTGACCTTCATTTCTTAAAGTAATGATGGCCACTCATTTTTCTTTACTTAGAATTTGTATTATAGCAATAAAAAAAGCAGCTAACAGTCTATTCAGTAGGACTATCAGCTGTGTATCCACCAGCCTTCTGCACAACACAACTGATGGTCCCAACCCCATTTATAAAGAAAGAAATCCCACTTATTAAACCTGTCAGGGCACACCTGTGAAGTGAAAATCATTTCTGGTGACTACCTCTTGAAGCTCATCAAGAGAATGCCAAGAGTGTGCAAAGCAGTAATCAAAGCAAAAGGTGGCTACTTTGAAGAACCTAGAATATAAGACACAGTATTTTCAGTTGTTTCACACTTTTTTGCTAATTATATAATTCCACATGTGTTAATTCATAGTTTTGATGCCTCCAGAGTGAATCTACAATTTTCATAGTCATGAAAATAAAGAAAATTCTTTGAATGAGGCGTGTCCAAACTTTTGGTCTGTACTGTGAGTATATATCACTATGACTTATCTCAGCTAAGACAAAGCCTAGATCCTCAGGCTACATTCACACCATGGGCGAAGCCAGGATCAAACCTGGGGGGGGGGCAGAACCTCCCACTGTTCCGCAGAACCTCATATTGCACACCTCAGCCGCTGCAGAGCCTCATACTGCACACCTCTACATTTGAAAATAAAGCCTGAACCTTAAGAAGATGTGGTGATGAATGCAGTCTATTTATTCCAACTATCAATTGATGTTGATGTGTTACTGAAGACGAGCAATGCCTGTCCTGGGCGTCCTTTTGGGCAGCTATGAGGTGTACCTGACTGGTGCTTAAAATAAAAAAAAAAAAAGGGAGGCGAGTTAGTCTGTGTGCTACCCGACTTTCATTCTTTTTGGTACAGATAAGATATGGATAGACAGATATGGATAGACAGAGCAGATTTCTAATCTGCTTTTGCTATTGAATTCATTATCTATGAGCTCAAAAAACTTTCAGGTGATGCGGTTTTTTAAAAAGCTGATCTGCTTTTGCAGCTGAAAAACGTATCCTCAAAAAAACGCAGGAAAAACGCTGTGTGTGAATGTAGCCTTAGATCAGGAATAGAACAGCCATTTATAGGACATTTCATAACTTTCCCAAATTCCTATGAAAAAATATTCAGCACATTCTGCATTGAACTACTGTACCCAATTTATTATATATTTTAGGAGTCGGAGTGGGTCCATTTTATACCGACTCCACCAAAATGAGCACCGACTCCAACTCCACGACTCCGACTCCACAGCCCTGGTTCACAGGGCTCTCTATTCCAGGGGCCACAAACTGCTGACAAGGCCACTGGATCAGGATCTTGCAATTTTTTTTGTCCTACTCTAGTATAAACTAAACAATTTCAGTTGCCAAACATTCTCGCCTGACTGTCCCATATACATGAAGAGAGTAGAGTTGCAGCAAAAACCATTTAGCAACCACAAATTTGCCAGCAGGACAAAAGAATTGTGCAGTTGAATACTGACCTCACATGATGTTCAAGTAAGGCTCTGTGCACACGTAGCAGAAAATTTCTGCTTAAAAAAGCGCGTTTTTATGCGTTTTTTTCCGCACGGTTCCTGACACATAGCAATAGCCAGAAATGCGGAAAAATCCGCGAAATTAATGAGCATGCTGCGGTTTTTACAGCGAAGCTTTTTTTCGCGTTAAAAACGCATCAATATGCACAAAAAGTGCAAAATGCATAGAAATGAATGGGATGCTTATTTTTAGTGTTTTTTTAGCTGATTTTTTTGGCAAATCCGCTAAAAAAGGCTAAAAAAAACGCTGTGTGCGCACACAGCCTAAAACACAAGAGACTTCTTTATACACTAAGTAGTTATCCAATCCAGCCTAAAAACAAGCACGTTCATACTATTTAACAGCTGTGTATGGGGTCATTTAGAGAAAAGTGTCTAAGTCCAAGTGTCTACTATGTCTGTGCACACAGACTACAGTGTAAGTGAGGACATTTTCTCAATGTATACTGTAATGTTGCCATATGCCCCATTCACCAGACAGAGGTCACGTTTGTTCTTTCGGCCTTCATCTAACAGGTGAGTCTATATATTATTTGTTTCACTGTACAGTAAACAGCAGACTGTTCCTTCCTATAGGCCCCTGCAATGCAACACATACCATGTGGTTTTACACACGAACATCCAACTTACATACTACTCATAGTAAAGATACAAAGAAAAAACAACAACACACCAACATAAATCTAATTGGTCACCTCTTTCCGGCCACCCCATGTCCATTCCTTTTTTGTTTTGCCATTATGAGCCGCATCACCAGCTTCTTCACTGCAAGCCAGAACTTCTAGTCGCGCCCAGGCCTCGACAGCTGTCCTGGCCTATAGTGAAGCGGCCAGAGATGCGGCAGGCAACAGTGGAAAGAGGACTGGATGGTGATCAACAGGCAGTGGGGCAGCTAGAGAGAGGAGCAATTAGGCACATATTAAGCTTTTTCTTTCTACAATGGGTAGCTAAAATGATACTAGCCTGACTGATATGGCCACTTCTGGGCACTATCCTCAAGTGAACCACCAAACTAGCAGAGGATTTACCAATTGGGAAGTAATTTTACAATGTTTCTCATTTTTCCAAACAATGTCTCAGAATCCCAATAATGTGTTTGGAGATAAAATGTGAACAGATGACAGGTGACAACCATCTAGATGTGAACTGTTCAATAACCTAGAACAGGCCAGCTGGCACATATATACGCTACACTGGCTTATTGGTTCACTACTATTGCTCTCTGTTATCACACATTTCAGGCTAAGCAGTGGGAATGATAGACTTGGGGTATGTGCACACGTTGCAGATTCTGCTGCAGATTTTTCCGCGCAGATTTGGCTAAATCCGCAGGTCAAGTGACATGCGTTTTACCTGCGGATTTAGTGCGGATTATCCTGCAGTTTTCCCCTGCGTTTTGACACCTGGTAATAGAGCAGTTGTCAAACCGCTGCAGATTCCGCACAAAGAAGTGACATTCTGCGGATTTAAAACAGCAGCTAATCCGCACGGGAAAATACTCAGCATGTGCACTGCGTTTTTCAATTTCTATTGACTATAAAAGGTACTGTACAATGCAGCAGAAACTGCTGCGGATCTGCAGGGCTAAATCCGTGGCAGAGCCGCAGCAGAATCCGCAACGTGTGCACATAGCCTTTAGGTGGAACTATGCCATATGATGCAGTAAAAGACTGGCACAGACGACAATGAGAATTTTTTGGTATACGGCAGAAGGCATCTCCAGTCAGCAGGCAGGGAACTACCCATATGAACAGTACTCGTGCATAAATGCACCATTCAGCAGGCAGGCCAGTACCCGTGTATAATGCACCAGTCAGGCCACTGCCTGAGTATAATGCACCAGGCAGGCCACTGCCTGTGTATAATGTACCAGTCAGCAGGCAGGGAACTACCCAGAAATAACACAGGACAATACACATGTACAGTGCCTTGCGAAAGTATTCGGCCCCCTGGAACTTTTCAACCTTTTCCCACATATTCTTCAAACATAAAAATACCAAAATGTAAATTTGTGGTGAAAAATCAACAAGTAGGACACAATTGTGAAGTTGAACGAAATTAATTTGTTATTTTAAATTTTTGTGGAAATTCAAAAACTGAAAAGTGGGGCATGCAATATTATTCGGCCCCTTTACTTTCAGTGCAGAAAACTCACTCCAGAAGTTCAATGTGGATCTCTGAATGATCCAATGTTGTCCTAAGTGACTAATGATGATAAATATAATACACCTGTGTGTAATAAAGTCTCCGTATAAATGCACCTGCTCTGTGATAGTCTCAGAGTTCTGTTTGATGCACAGAGAGCATCATGAAGACCAAGGAACACAACAGGCAGGTCCGTGATACTGTTGTGGAGAAGTTTAAAGCTGGATTTGGATACAAAATGATTTCCAAAACTTTAAACTTCTCAAGGAGCACTGTGCAAGCGATCATATTGAAATGGAAGGAGTATCATACCACTGCACATCTACCAAGACCCGGCCATCCCTCTAAACTTTCATCTCAAAGAAGGAGAAGACTGATAAGAGATGCAGCCAAGAGGCCCATGATCACTCTGGATGAACTGCAGAGATCTACAGCTGAGGTGGGACAGTCTGTCCATAGGACACTGCACAAATCTGGCCTTTATGGAAGAGTGGCAAGAAGAAAGCCATTTCTCAAAGATATTCATAAAAAGTGTTGTTTAAAGTTTGCAACAAGCCACCTGGGAGACACACAAAACATGTGGAAGAAGGTGCTCTGGTCAGATGAAACCAAAATCGAACTTTTTGGCAACAATGCCAAACGATATGCTTTGGCGTAAAGGCAACACAGCTCATCACCCTGAACACACCATCCCCACTGTAAAACATGGTGGTGGCAGCATCATGGTTTGGGCCTGCTTTTCTTCAGCAGGGACAGGGAAGATGGTTAAAATTGATGGGAAGATGCATGGAGCCAAATACAGGACCATTCTTGAAGAAAACCTGTTGGAGTCTGCAAAAAACCTGAGACTTGGATGGAGATTTGTCTTCCAACAAGGCAATGATTCCAAACAAAGCAAAATCTACAGTGGAATGGTTCACAAATAAGTGTATCAAGGTGTTAGAATGGCCAAGTCAAAGTCCAGACCTGAATCCAATCAAGTATCTGTGGAAAGAGCTGAAAACTGCTGTTCACAAACGATCTCCATCAAACCTCACTGAGCTCGAGCTGTTTGCCAAGGAAGAATGGGCAAGAATTTCAGTCTCTCGATGTTCAAAACTGATAGAGACATACCCCAAGCGACTTGCAGCTGTAATCGCAGCAAAAGGTGGCGCAACAAAGTATTACGTTAAAGGGGCCGAATAATATTGCATGCCCCACTTTTCAGGTTTTGAATTTCCACAAAAATTAAACATAACCAATAAATTTCGTTCAACTTCACAATTGTCTCCCACTTGTTGATTCTTCACCAAAAATTTACATTTGGTATCTTTATGTTTGAAGCATGATATGTGGGAAAAGGTTGAAAAGTTCCAGGGGGCCGAATACTTTCACAAGGCACTGTATAATAGAGTAGTGAGGGCACTACTTGTGTTTAACAGCAATCAGCAGGCACGCACCATCCATGTATAGTAATAGGGTAATGGCACAAAGGAAACTACTCGCGTATAACACAGTAGTGATGGCACTACGCACATATAACACACAGGGCACTAGCCTTGTACAATATACAGTAGTGAGTGCAGTACCCACGTGTAATAACACACAAGGTTAAGGCACTACCCGCGTATAACAAGACACTGAGCACTTGCCTTGTGCAATATACAGTACTAAGGGCAGTACCCATGCGTAATAACACACAGGGTTAGAGCACTACCCACGTACAATATATAGTAGTGAGGGCACTACCAGTGTATAATAATTCAGTATTGAGGGCAATGCCCATGTATAATAGTACAGTAGTGAGTACCATACCCATGTATAATACTGTGAGGACTGTACCCGGGTATAGAAGTACAGTAGTGAGGGCACTACCCATGTATTTAACAGTACAGTAGTGAGGGTACTACCCGCATATAACAACACAGGGTCAGGGCACTACCCAGTAGTGAAGACCGTACCTGTGTATAATAGTACAATAATGAGGCCACTACCCATGTATATAATAGTACAGTAGTGAGGGCGACTTTCCATGGGTGTAACGGTACAGTACTGAAGGCGACTACCCATGTATAATAATACAGTAGTGAGGGCCCCTATCCATGTATAATAACACACAGGGTTAGGACACTACCAGTGCATAATAGCAGTGAGGGCAGTGCCGTGTATAACCACACACAGGGTCTGGACAGTGCCGTGTATAACCACACACAGGGTCTGGACAGTGCCGTGTATAACCACACACAGGGTCTGGACAGTGCCGCGTATAACCACACACAGGGTCTGGACAGTGCCGCGTATAACCACACACAGGGTCTGGACAGTGCCGCGTATAACCACACACAGGGTCTGGACAGTGCCGCGTATAATCACACACAGGGTCTGGACAGTGCCGCGTATAACCACACACAGGGTCTGGACAGTGCCGCGTATAATCACACACAGGGTCTGGACAGTGCCGTGTATAATCACACACAGGGTCTGGACAGTGCCGTGTATAATCACACACAGGGTCTGGACAGTGCCGTGTATAATCACACACAGGGTCTGGACAGTGCCGTGTATAATCACACACAGGGTCTGGACAGTGCCGTGTATAATCACACACAGGGTCTGGACAGTGCCGTGTATAATCACACACAGGGTCTGGACAGTGCCGTGTATAATCACACACAGGGTCTGGACAGTGCCGTGTATAATCACACACAGGGTCTGGACAGTGCCGTGTATAATCACACACAGGGTCTGGACAGTGCCGTGTATAATCACACACAGGGTCTGGACAGTGCCGTGTATAATCACACACAGGGTCTGGACAGTGCCGTGTATAATCACACACAGGGTCTGGACAGTGCCGTGTATAATCACACACAGGGTCTGGACAGTGCCGTGTATAATCACACACAGGGTCAGGACAGTGCCGTGTATAATCACTCACAGGGTCAGGACAGTGCCGTGTATAATCACACACAGGGTCAGGACAGTGCCGTGTATAGTAGTAGTATAACCGCCTCTGAATGCGGACACTGCCGTGACACAGGCGCACACTAGGCGGGAGGTCTCCCTCACACGTACATTGCTCCCCTGCCTCCCTTGTACTCGGCACATCCCCCTAGGGGGCTGTGGGTCCTCTACGTAGCGTATTAGCCCCGGCAACCACCGACAGACATGGCGCTCCGGTCGGGGGAGGAGTCAGCGGCAGGGCCGTGCACGGAGAGGGCCGCGCTCCCTGCCTCGTTATTGGGTATAAATGTCCGGGCGCCGCGCACACAATGGCCGCACGTGTTCCACTTACCCGGTAGTGCACCTCCGCCTATTACCGCCACCGCCGCTCTGCCCTCCCCCGGATAGCGCCGGTATCAGTCACCGTGTGGGTGGGCGTGCTGTCCAGGAAATTGCGACCGCTCCTCTCCCGCCACCGGTGCGCCGTCCCCCCCAACTGTCTCACCGCCAGAAAATGGCGGCCGTGTATATGGGTGGGAAGTGACGTCAGCAACCCTAGAATTTACATGCACTTAGTGCCCCAAAAGCCACGCCCCTTCATGTTTGAAATTTTAGGGTTCCCCTCCAGTTACTCTTTTAGGATATAATGGAAGAATAAGAGGGTTCACAAAGTTTGGGGTGACTGCAATGTGCCCCTCTTAATCACCCTCCCCACCCCTCTATTGTGTTTACCTACAAAACTCTCGCGTTGCTTCCTCAAACCTAGTAGGAACGTCAGGTGGGCGGGGCTAAGTTGACATCAGTGTGACGATGGGAAGTCAGTGACTTGCATCCATAACCGCCCATTTTATGCTAATTTAATAGGTAGTGTGACTAAACTCCGCCCACAACCATTCAGCCAATAGGAACATGCTTCTATAGATGGTGTGGGTGGGATTATTTCTAATTGGAGGGAACCAGTCAGAATTGTTGGCAAATCCCAGTAGCCAATAGGAATGAAGTTCTCATGAGGAGCAGCATATTGGCCATATGTGTGACTGATGGCACAGTATTAATAGCCACTGCTCAGTAAGGGGCTCAAACTGGACTTGTTACTAACTTCAGTGTAGCATGATAATTTACCACAGAAAAGTCTGCACAAAAATTTACCACAGAAAATGTTCTAATTTCAATATTTCTGCCTGACACAAATTTCACCTCATGATAGTGCTGACTGAAATAAATAATAACCTCGTACAACAGCCCTAATACCTCACCTTGGCCCAGGCTCCATATTCCCATATTACACCCCTCAATCCAATATAAAGGTGTCATTTCCTATTATTGGGACTGTAGACTGTTCTCCCAGGGCACACAAGTCCCATTTTCTCTCAGACGCTCTCCAGACGTTTCTTAGCTCCTCTCTTTTTGAGGAAGCAAAGTGACCACCATTATAAAAGGAGACCGAGACAAAACTGTGATGGCCCTCATCTTAGTTGTTACCCAGCTTTCCCAGAACCAGACACACCAATCAGCCATAACATTAAAACCACTGAGGGGTGACTTGAATAGCCCTAATTATCTTGAGGTTCTGGGGTGGGATCTGCTAGGGAGAAAGTGGATGGCCAGTCCTTTATGTTGGAAGCTGGAAAAATGGGCAAGTGTAATCTGGCAAGGGTCAACTTGTGAAGGCTAGATGACTGGGTCAGAGTATCTGCTAATGGCAGGCTTGTGGGATCCTGTTCCTGTATATAGTGGTCAGTACCTACCAAAAGTGGTCAAGGAAAGGGCAACTGATGACAGGGTCTTGGGCAGCCGTGGCTCATGTATTCCCGTCAGAACCATAGAGGAACCACCTCATAGTTTACAGGACTGGAAGGAGCCACTGCAAACATCTTGGAGCCAGATCGCACAGGACACCACTATAGATCGTGCGGCGTTCATGCCTTGTCAAGACAGTGCTGGTTAGGCGGGTTTAATGTTAAGGCCGATCAGTGTCTATTAAGTCACGGCCGATGCATAACAGCTTGACAGAAGAGTATGACGCCTTTTTGTGTGCAAATTTTATCATACATTTTCTCTCCTGGGAAAACTGGCTTAAAGTAAAAAAAAGTAATTTTGATTAATTGTAGACATTCCGAAGGAAAATGTGATCTTTCCACCAACATTATTATTACAGTTTTTATTATTATAGCACTATTATTCCATGGCGTTTACATGTGAAAATGGATATATATATATAACAAATAACAAGTACAATAATCTTGAACAATACAAGTCATGACTGGTACATGAGGAGCGAGGACCCTGCCCGTGAGGGCTCACAGTCTACAGGGGATGGATGAGGATACCAAAATAATTTTCTCATTTAATCTGCACTGAAGAGAACGTCTATTAATCCCAAATCAAAATGATTTCAGGATTCTCTTTCCTAAATGTGAGAGACATTAGTTGTAATCTTTAGTTTTAGCTTCAAACTTTCCTGCCGGTCTATGTGTATGGGATGTTAGGGGACGAGGGAGCCATGATGTACATAATGTATAACTTCCTTGGTGTTATTAATAACGAGTCTCAGCCATGATGGAAGAATTGCTCCTCAGTTTGACGCTAATGTGAGACGTCACACAGCCGCATATAAATATTCTGATTATTACCTCAATCCTCCATGACACCTGAAGAGGGATCAGGTCTCTATTGTTGGTTTCTATTCAGATTAGGGGACCTGGTGGATTGCTATTGCCCTGTATGCAGACAAAGTTTTCTGAGGTGTTAAAAATGACAAGTTTCAGGAAATGCTGCCCTTTTGGACAATTTTTTAATTGGTTTCTCATTTCCTGATGGAAAAATATTCAGAATTGAGAGTCCTCAGTGGTTGATACCTTTTAATGGCTAACTGAAAAGATGGCAACACATTGCAAGCTTTCGAGACTACTCAGGTCTCTTCATCAGGCTTGTCAATGCCTGATGAAGAGACCTGAGTAGTCTGGAAAGCTTGCAATGTGTTACCATCTTTTCAGTTAGCCATTAAAAGGTATCAACCACTGAGGACTCTCAATTCTGAATATTTTTCTATCTACTGGCTAACACGGTACAAAGATATACATCTTTCCTGTATCATTTCCTGATGAGCATCCTGAAGCAGTTTCAAAAAATTTTGGAAGACTCCTTTTCCTGAAGCATTGCTTGCAGCATTTTACATCGACAGTGCCTAGTTTGGAGAGGTTTCAAAGATGTGACATGCGCCTTCTTATTTCCACCATGTGTTTTGTTGTTTTGTTATCCCCTCTCCAGGTAAGAAAAAAAAGCCAAAAACCCCTCCTCATATGAACAGCAAAAGTGGATTTAACCATAGAATTTTATTTAAAGAGTTCTCCAAGAGTATTTGAAGCATTTTTTGAAGAAAATTTTGATGACGATCCACTCCCCTCAAAAAAAAACAAAAAACTTCACAAACAACTGTGTGTGCCTATTGGCTGAGGGGATGGATCTGATTCTTCACTTTATCTGTATTCCATTTACCAATACACAGTCTGGCCATGTGGACAAAATGAGTGACTTTCTCACATTTCATATTCATTGTGCACTCGTGTAGACAGGGACTCCTGTCATTTTCCTTTACCACTCATTCATTTGTTTTGAATACTTGTCATTTTACAAATTTTATTTTCCGTCATTGTAATGTGCTGCGGATGCAGAATATAATGGGAAGTGCGTTGTTAATTTTATGCTCTCCATAAAAAAAAACACAGAAACCGCAAAGCTAATGCAAAAAATGAGTTATTTATGTTACATTATGCCATCAAAGCATTGTTTTAAACATTTACATTTGTTTCTGAAATCTAATTATGGGTGGCACCTGTGACATCATGACTGCCACTAGTCGATTTCAATATGATTAATGAAACAGGTATGACTAAGAACCTCTATCTGAAATCAGTCAGTGGTATCTGATGTGAGTTAGCTTTTTACTCCTATTTTTATTTTCTCAATCAATTTTACACATTACAAGGAAAAAAATGTTGTCAAGAACTTTGTCCATATCATTGCTTAACACTTTAGTGACCGAGCCAATTTTGACCTTAATGACCAAGCCAATTTTTACAATTCTGACCAGTCACTTTATGAAGTTATAACTCTGGAACGTTAACATATCCCACTGATTCTGAGAATGTTTTTTCATGACATATTGTACTTCATGTTAGTGGTAAAAATTTCTTCAGTAAGACTTGCGTTTATTTATGAAAAAAATGGAATTTTGGCAAACATTTTGAAAATGTTGCAATTTTCAAACTTTTAATTTTTGTGCTCTTAAATCGGAGAGTCATGTCAGACAAAATAGTTAATAAATAACATTTCCCAAATGTCAACTTTACATCAGCACAATTTTGGAAACATAATTTTTTTTGTTTTGAAGTTATAAGGGTTAAAAGTTGATCAGCGATTTCTCATTTTTCTAACAAAATTTACAACACCATTTTTTTATGGACCACATCACATTTGAAGTGACTTTGAGGGGTCAATATGACAGAAAATACCCAAAAGTGACACCAGTCTAAAAACTGCACCCTCCTCAAGGTGCCCAGAACCACATTCAAGAAGTTTATTAACCCTTCAGGTGCTTCACGAGAACTACAGCAATGTGGAAGGAAAAAATATAATTTAACTTTTTTCACAAAAAATTTACTTTAGACCCAAACATTTTTATTTTCACAAAGATATCAGGAGAAAAATGACCACAAAATTTGTTGTGCAATTTCTCCTGAGTACGCCAATATGCCATATGTGATGGAAATCCACTGTTTGGGTGCATGGCAGGGCTCAGAAGGGAGGGAGCACCGTTTGACCTTTTGAATGCAAAATTTGCTGGAATCGATGGCGGGCACCATGTTGCGTTAGGAGACCCCCTAATGTGCCTAAACAGTGGAAACCCCCCAATTCTAACTCAAACCCTAACACAGCCCTAACCCCAACACAACCTTAACCCCAACACCAACCCTAACCGCCAACATAATCATAAACCCAACCCTAACCCCAATACAACCCTATCTCTAAAACAACCCTAACCCCAACTATAACCCCAACACACCTCTAACCCCAACCCTAACCCCAACACAAGCCTAACCCCAACCCAACCTTAAGCCCAACACAACCTCAACCCTAGCCCCAACTCTAACCCTAACCCAAACGCTATCTTTAACTGCAAAGATTGGAAAAAAAAATATATTTTATTATTTTGACCTAACTAAGGGTTGACAAAGACGGTGATGATTTACTTTTTTTATTTTGATCACTGTGATAGGGTCTATCACAGTGATCAAAATTAACCAACAGGAAAAATCTCCTATTGTTGCCGGGTGCCGGCCGGCAGATCTCAGCGGTCGCACTGCGCATTGCGCCCGCCATTTTCTTCCACGATGATGAAATTGAGGGCCGGAGATCAGAACAGAAGGATCTGGAGATGACAAAGGTACCGGGGGGGGGGGCTAGATCATATCAGAGGAGAGAGAAATGAATGGAAAACCGAACTTTTTTTGTGATCGATATTAATCAGTGAATAACAGCGATCACGTGACAGGGGATGATAAAAAAAAAAGATATGAATCATGTTTTCCGGGTCTCAGCTACCCCCGGTAGTCGAGATCTCAGAGATTTTCCGACGCTGGGGGGGTACTATACACTTACACTTTTTACAGACTGTTAAAAATTGGCGCTGAGGAATAAATATTCTTAACTGTTGCCATTAAAAGGCGTATGGGCTGTCATTAAGGGGTTAAAGGAGTTTTTTGCTCTGAGAAGACAAATCTGCCGTCACTCATTGTGACTGCAGACTGCCAAATTGTGACAGTGTATATATCATACTCCACAGGATATGCCATAACTGTCTGATAGATATGGTTGGCTCCCTTCTTCTACATTTACAGGAGTGCTAGATGAGGTCCCATTTTCTAAGTAGTTGAGGTTTCTGGTAGTGAGACCCATATCTCTTCGACTTCTATGGCATATGCTGTGAAGTTCTCTGTATTCATGTTCAGACATACCCTGCCCACCCAGCTTTCTCCCAATGTGCAGTCAGTGTCAGACTGGGGTGCCAAGGGTCCACCATTAACGAACTCCAGGGTCCTACTTTCCAGCTACATGCAAATGCGACATTATCCTCATCACATTTATGTTGAATCTATTTTTATTGAAAAATCAAAATGACAAAGATAACATACAAGACATCAAACATTGTACACCAAGCCGTGCAAGGTCGCAGTATAGTCAGCCTCGTATAAGACCGAAACATCTTCTGAGACAAGGGCTCGTAATGTCTCAGTGGGATGAATGTTGGTATAGGGTTCATATGCACTACCATGTACAAAAATCAATCCAAGTAATTGGCACAATAGGTTGATAAACTCAACTATATAAACATTCGTTATACATTACTTATGTGCAATGGAACAGGCTGGAGAGATGTCATTCCTCCCCAAGTATCATCTAGTACAGTAGTAGTATATAATGGTCAGACGCAAAGTATTTTAATGAAATAAAACACTAAACACCATTTCCCATCATATTTTTCTGCTAATCCATGTGACGCCCTCGATCACCTGTAATAAAATAAATAATAAACCAACAGTATACTACCTGTTCCGACATAATCCTTTTAATAACGAGTGTCCCAAGATGATCTCCCCTATAGAGCTCTCTACAGGGCCTCCAGTGACACACTGACAGGAGAAAATGGTTCCTGCAGTGATATCACTGAGGGTTCACTGGAGTTCATGCTCTTACTTTACGGCACTGCTGCGTGAGAATTTTCCCACACAGCTGTGCCGCAAGTGACAACCTGAACTCCATTGACATCTGATGGCGGAGTGATACACTGTGGGAGGATACCTGCCGTCATTGTATCATCGGAGCCCCAAGTTTTCTGGAACTGAGGTTGTAGATGCATCTAATTGCCTATCAGTGCTAGTAATACAAAAGAAGATTAGCTATTTAAATACAAGGGGAAAGTTTACAGGATTAGTAATGGATAGGTATCTTATTGACGCCTCTCCATTACTAATCTGGGCTTGATGTCACATTACAATACAAAGGTGACATCAACCCCACAAATATTACCCCATATGCCACCACTACATGGCAATGGGAAGAAAGAGGCTAAGTGCCGGAATTGGTGCATCTTAGAGATGCGCAATTTATGGGGTGGCTATTTTAATAGCCAGTAAAGGCTAAATATACAGCTGCGGGCTGATATTCATAGCCTGGGAAGATTCATGGGTATTAACCCCTTCCCAGGCTATAAACATCGGCCCCCAGTAGCTGGCATTCCCTCTCTGGTGTAGAAAATTGCGCGGGAGCCTAAGCCAATTTTTTTCTTAATTATTTTTTAAATTAAACAGAAATTGCATTTAAGGCCGGGGTCACACTTGCGGGAAACTTGCACAAGTCTTGCGTCTCAATACCCGGCACTGCTGCTTGCACTCGGGTCCGGAGTCTGCGGCTGCATGTAATTCTATGCAGCTGTCGTAGTTGCTTTTCGTTCTGACCCAAAGTCAGGTAAGCTAGATCACCAGTGAGTCCAGATTAGGAGTTTTTGTCCTTAATTTACAAGCGCTTGGAGACAAAGGAGACTGCTCACACACAGGCCGTGGGCAAATCACTTTATCTGACGTAATGAAATACAAGGCATCTTTTATACCATTTACAACAATATGTAATTCTATGGGGCTCATGTGGCCCCCCACCATAACCCACCATCACCTCAGGGTCGTACCTTGTTTACAATGTACCCAGAACATGTTGTTACTGACTATTGAGAACATATATGATAAGAAGCATTTTTCCCTTGAAGAGGAGACAGGCAAACTGCAGCGTCATAAGAATAAATGAAAGGCAAAAGGCAAATCAAGAAATAAAGGCAGTTAGGCTTTTAAAGACAAATCAACAACCCTTCTATATCAATTTCCCCCTTTTGTAAATGGCATAACCTTTGCCACAGGGTCAGCTGATGTCCACAAAGGAGCTACTGTCTCATGGGTCTAGTACCCATAAGGGGGCTTCCTACCTGCTTCGCCCATCCACCCTCAGTGTGGACACTCACTTCCCCATCAGCAATGGCTATCTGGGGTCTATGATACACTACAAAAGGTTCAGCCTTAGATTCTTTTTTCACACATACATTATTCAGTAGCTTAAGTAATACATATATTAGCGCTTTTACGGCTACATAAAACAATAAGCAAAACAACAAAATTTGCATACAAGTCTGTACAATGCCAAAAATCCATCCTGCAAGGCCATTAAACCAATTTGCTGGATTTAGAAAAGAGAATGTGTTACCCCACCAGGAGTGTCTGTTTGCACTGTGTTGTTTTAACCATTGGTCTCTAAGTTCACCTATTTTGTCCATACTGGCTCTGATCTGGAGATTGCCAGCAAGGTAGATATAATTACAACAGGTGGGACCAATTATTTGACACATTCCTCCTTCTTTTGCTGTCAGGTACTCTAGTACTATAGTATGTTGGTTAGTAACTATGATTAATTGTCTCTGTATTGTATTAGTTTCATTAAGAACTTCAAGAGTGCAAACTCCTCTTATGTCTGGGCTCACCCACCTGTAGGCACGATGTCCGCAAACCAAGAATACTCCTTCAGGGAGAACACAAACGTGACCAGGGGACTGTATATATTGGTATAAACTCAAAAGTCCTGACATAGGCTTATGGGCACACCAAGTATTATTCATTTGTTTCCCACTAATACCAGATGTACATTTACCCCTTTCTTTCCTTATTATTTTACCTGTGGATGCTTTACAGTCTTCAACACCATCTTGCTCCACCGTCTCATTAACCTGTGTTTGATCATGAGTGTATATACGGAAGCAATTATTGTCCTCACCACAGGTATTTGCTCCAGTGTGTTGAAGACTGAACCACAGTCCATCATTGGGAATGGGGTCTGAGTGAGGGATTTCAGTCCTCCTCCTGGCGACCATATTTCCGACATCTGAATCATATTCCCGCCACCACATTTGTACCTTAGGCCGCGTTATATTAAACTGAAACCAGGGATTAGCGGCCCATCCGATTATAGCCAATGAGGCAGATATATCGCGGGGCACATCTTTTCCCCAAAACCTAGATTGAGTCAAAGTCTCATTGTGTATGCAGTGTGGGGTTAATTCCTGCCATGGCTCCAGAGGTAAGGCTAAGTATGGCATAGTCCTTGCAGATACTGGGCTGTGTGTACAGGTCCAACAGTCTTTCGGTTTCTGTCCTTCCATGTTCTTTATAAGAAGAGCATGATGCCGAAAAAGTTTGTTGTCCCAGTCAGCATTTAAGAGTTTATCCTGTGTCTCTGTAGAGTGCAGTAACCCTGTCACTGCCAGCAAGGTGATTAGGAGAACAGTCATTCTGCTGTTGAAAGGACCTTCTTGCAGTGACTGGCGTGGATCCAGGTGGGCTTTCCCTCAAGTTTTACTGAGGTGGATGTGGTCAGCTGGACTTGCAAGGGGCCATCAAATCGTGGGTCCAGGCTCCTCACGTGTCTGCGTATAACCACCCAATCACCTGGATTCAGCTGATGCACATCTGCACTTTCATTAGGATCTGGAATGGATGAGAACGGTCTTTTCTGCAAGGCCTGGACATAGACTGTCATAGCACTGTGTTGCATTTGTAGCGCCTGTGGGAAGTACAGAACAGTCTTTGGTGCACTACCAAACAGGACTTCAAAGGGAGACAAGCCTGTCTTTCTATTTGGAGTGTGTCTGACTGAAAAGAGTGCAAGAGGCAAGCACTCTACCCAGCTCTTTCCTGTCTCTGCCATGGCATTTTGAATTTTCAGTTTAAGTGTCCCATTTAGTCTTTCCACTTTCCCACAACTTTGTGGCCTATATGGTGTTTGAAATGCTTGCTGTGCACCCAGGGCCTGCATGACTTCCTTCATTATTTCTCCTGTGAAGTGTGTACCCCTATCGCTTTCTACGGTTTCTGGGACACCATACCTGCAGATCAATTCTTTCATCAGTTTGTCTGCAGTCATTTTAGCATTTGCACATCTTACCGAATAGGCTTCCGGCCAACCAAAGAAGAGATCTACACATACTAGGACGTATTCATACACTCCTACCTTTGGTAGCTGTATGTAGTCAATCTGCAGTCTCTGAAACGGGTAGAGAGGCCTAGGTGTCGCTTTCTTAGGGACTTTTACTGTTTTACCTGGGTTGTGCTGTGCACAGATGAGGCATGATTGCACAAGCTTCGCGGCTGCGTAACTGAAACCAGGAGCGATCCAGTAGGCATCTACCAAGGCACACATGTGACTTTTTGAGGCGTGAGTGGGGCTATGTGTTGCTTGCGCCATGATTGGGAACAGGGACTTTGGTATGCACAATTTATTCTTATTCTCCCATACTCCGTTCGAGTTCAGCTCAGCTCCCAGTCTCCCCCAGTGTTCCTTCTCTGTTTGGGCAGCTTGTTGCTGGAGAGATTTCAGGACATCTAGGCTCAGTGTGGCTGGAATACGCTGACTCCCCGCCACCGTCCACTGCTCCCTAGGCCGCCTTGCTGCTACTTTAGCAGCCTCGTCCGCCCTTCTGTTGCCCTCTACCTCCACGGAGTCACCTTTTGTGTGTGCTTGCACCTTGACAATGCCAACCTGGACTGGTAACATCAATGCCTCCATTAATTGTTTCACCAGCTCTGCATTTTCAATGGGCTTACCGGCTGATGTAAGGAACGCTCTGCTTCTCCAGATAGTGCCATAATCATGGGCTATTCCCCATGCATAATTCGAATCTGTGTAAATATTAGCGACTTTACCTGCAGCGGCTCTACACGCCTCAGTGAGTGCCTTCAACTCTGCCTCCTGTGCCGACATGTGAGGAGAGAGTGGTTCCGCTCGGATTACCTCATGTGAGGATACTACTGCATATCCAGTGTAGAATCGTCCATCCTGGTGGTATCTGGAGCCATCTACAAAAAACTCAAAATCTGCATTAGGAACAGGCTTTTAATGAACGTGTGCAAACCCAACTGTCTCCTGACTCATCAGTTCTATGCAGTCATGTTCATGCGTCATGTCAAAGTATTCTTCCTCACTTGCTAATATGGTCACCAATTCCCCCTTTTCTGAATCCACAGGCAGGAGGGTGGCTGGATTCAGAACGTTACATCTTTTGAGGGTGACATACTCAGGAATTAGTAGAGCACACTCAAGTCGGAGCTGTCTGGCCATAGACAGATGTTTTGGTTGAACTTGTACGAGTATGGAATGGATGTCATGTGGGGAATAGATTGTCAAAGGAAACATCAGTATGATCTCACATGCCTTTCCTAGTAGTAGTGCAGCTGCTCCTACCGCACGGACACACGTAGGTGACCCTCTGATCATTGGGTCTAATTGTGCTGAGTAGTAAGCTATTGGTCTCTGTTTCCCTCCATGTTGTTGTGTCAGTACTGCAGTAGCATGTCCTTCCTGCTCTGTGCAAAACAAGAAAAATGGCTGGTCATAGTTTGGAATGCCTAAGGCCGGGGCTGACACAATGAGCAGTTTGAGAGAATTGAAGGAATCAATTGCTTCTTGAGTGAGATCATAGGGGTCTGATGACAAGCAGTCATAAAGTGGTTGCATCATTTGTGAAGCAGACCTTATCCAAGGCCTGCAGTAGGTCACCAAACCTAGGAAGGTGCGTAGATGCTGATGTGACCTGGGTAGAGGGAGATTTTGAATTGCCTGTTTTCTGTCTTCAGTCAGGTGTCTCGTACCTTCGGCAATACAATGTCCCAAAATTGTCACCTTTTGTTTGCAATACTGTAATTTGTCACATGAGACCTTGCAGCCCTTTTCTGCTAAAAAAAACATAGCAAGGCAACTGTTGCTTCCCTGCAGGACGTCTGGTCCGGACAGCAGAGCAAAAGGTCATCCACGTACTGCAAAAGTATTACCTGTGGATGAGGTGGTTGCCATTGCTCAAGGACCCCTGCCATTGCTGTTGCATAGATGGTAGGGAAGTTCTTTCCTCCTTGTGGGAGGACTGTCCAACAATATTGTTTACCTTCTTGAGTAAAGGAAAAAAGATACTGACAGTCAGGGTGCAGGGGTACAGAGAAAAATGCATTTGCCAAATCAATGACTGTAAAACATGTTGCCGTTGCTGGGATCTGTGACAGTATTGTGTGTGGGTTAGGGACGATTGAGGTCACACTTTCTGTAACATCATTAATAGCCCTTAAGTCATGAACCATTCTGTAAGTGTCAGGAGAACCCTTCGGTCCTTTTTTCTTAATGGGATACAAAGGGGTGTTGCAGGGGGAAGAGCTTTGCACCAGAACCCCTGCCTTAACATACTCTTCAATATCTCTGCTCAGGGACATTGATTTGGCTAGGCTCAAGGGGTATTGCTTTAAACAAGGAGGAGTGGTTCCTTTTTTAAATTTAATCATGACAGGGGGAATGGGCAGCCGACCCACATCAGTTTTTCCCCTTGCCCAAATAGTGTCTGGCACCTGTCCCATTTCCTCATTCTCAGGCATTTTGGTGTCAGGTGTTAGTTTCACCGCTTTTGTCATATACACCACTGCTGCAATCTTACACAAACGTTTATCTGACAGGGGACTTGTGACTGTAATACCCTCAGGAGAGTACTGTATGGTGGCCTGGATCGGACTCAGCACATCTGCTCACAGTAAATTCATAGGGGTATTGTCACTAACAATAAGTTTTGTAAGCACCTCTTCGCTATCTCGTAATTTTAGTCTTATCTGTTTAGTCATAGGGGCTTATGTCACTTGCCCCTCTACCCCCATACATTCCACAATCTCATTAGTAATCATGTCTGGCATTATCAAATCTTTGTGTACCACAGTCCCGGCTGCCCCAGTGTCAATCAAAAATTCTGCCTCTTTCCCTCCCGGCATTGTTATGGTGGTCATCAAGGCAGGATCAGGTCCAGAGGGGACAAGAACAGGGCACACATTTGTCACTGGGTTGCCAGTTTCCTAGTCTGTATGTGGAGGAGGTGGACGATTGGTCTGCTTACTCTCCTTTATAGGGTTTTTGCAATTGTTGGCGTAGTGCCCATTCTCACCACAATTCCAGCACCTTACTGTTTCTATGTCCCTAGGTCCCTTGCTACGTCTCCACTGTTTTCCTCGTGTTCCAGCATACATGACAGGTCGTCTTATTGTCCTTGTTTGTTCAACTCCTTTAGCCACCTTCAGGAGATCTGTTGGATCTACATTTCTCCATTCAGGTCTGGCTGTCCGTACCGCGTCTCGTAAGCCTTTGCTCATACTGTCAATGAATGCATTTACGCATTTACCAGTATGTTAACGTCGAGTGGGCTTATGGGACTGTACCCCATGTCTGCCCATTTCAGCTGTAACCATCCAAAGTACATCTCTACACTCTCTCCTTTTTGCTGTGTCACGTTAGTCAGGAGTACAGACTGCTCTGATTGTTCCATTGTAGCCCATTGTTTTAGTGACTCACAGTACGTCTCCCCAGACCGTGCAGATTTATCATCCATGCCCCAAGCCTGATTCTTTGCCACATCTGTATGTGTCTTAATTAGATGTCCTAGTATGTCACCTGCCTTTAAACTCACCAACCTCTCTAAGTCTGCCCAGGTACACTTATATGTCCGCTGTATTTCCTTTATTTGTCTATAAAATGGGAATGGTTGGTTTTCAGGGTTAGGCAACTGCTTTAACATAGCCAGCTGGTCAGAGGGGCTCCAGGGATAATACACCTGCATCTTTCTTACTCTAGTCACCCTTCTAGGTCCTGATGGGGTTGGTCGTCTGGTGTCTACTGTCAGCTTACTCCTCAAAGGTCAATGTCCCTACTATCCACTAACCACACTATTATGTCAGCTTCTTATGTCACTACATATGATCTTGACTGGACAGGATTTAGCACAACTCGCTTAGGTCGGTAGCACATGTCACACAAGTAGCTATTCAGTCTGGGTTTGTCTGATTCTGATCACATTGTTTACAAGTCGATCTGTTTTGTCTGGCTCTCTGGTTAAACTTTGTCAATCAAAACATTCATAATACACCTTCCACACTGCTGCACATTCTCAAACATCATTTATTCACTTGCTATTTTCTTCCCTTGTCTGTGCCTTTTTGTACATCCAAACATTCACACTCTGGTATTTTTGCCTTTTTCAATATTGGTCCCACTTGTTTTACTGCTTCCTTTCTTCTCTGTCTTTTACAATTTGCATAGCTGTCTTGGATCCCATTGGGGGCACCGACTGTACACAGAAAAAGTTGCCCATGGCTTCAACCTTTTCTCCCGACAGCTCACCTTTCTTCTGAAATGCCCCTCTAGTGTGCCTGACTTTGTCTTACAGGCCACACTTAGCAAGTCAGAGAGAGCCTGCCAAGGTGTCGCGGGAAGGCTCCTTGCCTCTCACCTGGTAGACCTACAGGATGTAACGAGAAGGCTCTCTGCCTCTCACCCGTTAGATCAGCTGGCTAGAATAGGAATAGGCCTTTTTCCTTCCAGCCTAGCTCCATGGAATGTGGGAAGGCTGCTTCAACTTAGACAGCTCATCTTTCTTCTGAAATGCCCTTCTGTGTGCCTGGACCTCTGTCTTACAGCCCACACATAGCAAGTCAGAGTAAGCCTGCCAAGGTGTATCCAGAAGGCTCCTTGCCCTCGCCTCTCACCCACAACAAAAAAACCCGCTGACTAAAGTAAGAAGGCCCAGGTGTGATAGGTCTCTAACCTACTTTATCAGCCATACAGTCAGCTACCTCCTTTGTTGATCCACAACATGCTATACAAATTAATCACACAACTAGAAGCAGGTTCAAACACATTAATGACCAAACAATCACGTACAATATCCTTCTAAATTAGGCACCATATTTTACTTTCAACTTACAAAATTTCATTCCACTTCAATTAAGTACTGTTGCTTTAAAATGCACAAATCTAATAGGGAGCATTTCACCAAGGACAGAACCACAGAGAATCTTGAGCGCAGCTCCGTGAATCCTCCCATTAGACACTCAGCAGAGATAAGAGATAAGAGCGAGAGGAGAGGAGAAGAGAAACCGTGCAGCCCTTTCATTCCCCCCTCCCATCAGAATGTAGTGTCCTTCATAAAGTAACAGAATGCCGTAGCTCTTTAGAAATAATCAAAATCAATTTCTACAAAAATCTCAAAATCACGGAATCACGGGATTTCACTGTAAAAGCAGGTAACTGTATAATGTGAGTAATCGAGTCTTACCCTTTTCTGACCAAATGCATCCAGGAAACTTTCCAATATAATGCCACATATAACATGAGCTATATCATTACTCAATTTATTTAGTCTCAGATGTAGATTGAAATATCCATAACGCATCTGTCCGGGATCTCCCACAAAAACTAGAAAGGTAACAATCTCTTGACACAAAATGATGTGTGATGATTCATTCATACATGCTCATTCAGGGATTTTTTTTCTTTCTTTTCCTTTCACTTTTCAGTGGTCATTTGATTTTACAAAAAGAAGATAACAAAAATCCCTTATACTCAATTACTCCTCTCTCATCTCATTCAGAGGTTCTCATAGACATACATACAAGGATTCACACAGCCTGCCTATCTTGCACTTTGGATTTGACACCTTAACTTACAGCAGTGTCCACTGACACTCTGAGACCATCAAAGCCAACTTCTTAAACAACAAGAATCAACAAAAACCAAAACAACCAAAAACCACAGCCCTATACAAAATACAGCCTCATATGATTTACTGCCAATCCAAAATAAATACTGCACGGAGTCTATCCCAGGCTCTGTGCTACACAGTACACCAGTACACAACCAGTTAGTATATTAGTATATTGCCAGAACAGATTAACAGATAATACAGATGACAATTATTATCTTATTACTCTATTATTCAACTCTCATACGGACATACTCACTGCTCACTGGTGATGTAGGTTCTTTTGAACCGTGTTGTACAGCCTTACCCAGAGATATGCAGAGATCCTTAGAGAGGTTGCAAATGCAAAATAATATAAGAATAAATGTTCTCACCTGCTGCAGCCGGAATTTTGCATGTCCAACCTCCCAGGAAGCTTCCACACGGATTCCGAATAGGCTGGTTTCCACGGTCCCCGTTGGGCGCCAAAACTGTCGTAGTTGCTTTTCGTTCTGACCCAAAGTCAGGTAAGCTAGATCACCAGTGAGTCCAGATTAGGAGTTTTCGCCCTTAATTTACAAGCGCTTGGAGACAAAGGAGACTGCTCACACACGGGCCGTGGGCAAATCACTTCATCTGTCGTAATGAAATACAAGGCATCTTTTATACCATTTACAACAATATGTAATTCTATGGGGCTCATGTGGCCCCCACTATCACCCACCATCACCTCAGGGTCGTACCTTGTTTACAATGTACCCAGAACATGTTACTGACTATTGAGAACATATATGATAAGAAGCATTTTTCCCTTGAAGAGGAGACAGGCAAACTGCAGCGTCATAAGAATAAATGAAAGGCAAATCAAGAATTAAAGGCAGTTAGGCTTTTAAAGGCAAATCATTAACCCTTCTATATCACAGCTGAACGCTCTGGTCCAAGTGCCGGCAGCAGAGTCGGGTACTGAGGTGCGAGACTCGTGCGAGTTTCTTGCAAGTGTGACCCCGGCCTAATGCAGAGTTTGTGTGTATGTGTCTTTATTTAACTCTTTATGTACCATTTTATTATGTTTATTACTAAACATCAGGCTTGATATTATCTATCTATCTATAAATCTATCTATCTATTTATCTATAGATATATTTATAGCTAGATGGATAGATATATCTAGAGATATATCCAGAGATAGATAATCTATAGATAGATATATCTATAGATAGATGGATAGATAGATTTATCTATAGATAGATATATCTATAGATAGATAGATTTACAGATAGATAGATCTATATATCTATAGATAGATCTATCTATAGATCTATCTATCTATCTATCTATAGATCGGTCTATCTATCCATCTATCTATATAGATATATCTATAGATAGATAGTTAGATATATCTATAGATAGATAAATGTATCTATAGATAGATAAATAAATATATCTATAGATAGATAAATAAATATATCTAGAGATATATCTAGAGATAGATAATCTATAGATAGATATATCTATAGATAGATGGATAGATAGATTTATCTATAGATAGATAGATTTACAGATAGATACATCTATAGATCTACCTATCTATAGATCTATCTATGTATAGATCGGTCTATCTATCCATCTATCTATCTAATCTATTTATTTGTGTGTGTAAACATTCTTCAATGGTGTATGTAAAATAAGAGGTTGAACAAGGAAATGACATCACAATTCTTTTTTTTGTTAAATAATATATCTTTATTTAGCTTACAAAAACGCATACAAATCCGCATGAAAATAACGCATAAAAATCCGCATGAAAAACGCATCAAAACCGCGTGGATTTTTATCTGCCTTTTCCGCCAAGAGATGCAGAATCTGTGCAGAAAATTGCACAAGCAAATCCGCAACGTGTGCACATACACTAAGGGTATGTTTCCACGGGGCGTATTCCTTCAGTATTTGCTGCGGATTGGACGCTGCGTACAGCCGCAGTGTCCAATCCGCAGCGTCCAGATGTTACAGCATAGTGGAGGGGATTTTATGAAATCCCATCTCCACTATGCGTGCAAACACGTAGGACGTAGGCCTGCGTAACCGGACATGTGGCACGTCTTTATAGACCGCAGCATGTCTATTTATCTTGTCGAGACGCTCAGTCTCAGCAAGATAAATAACACAGTCTATGAATAGGATGCAGTGATTCCGCCTGTGTTCAATGAACATAGGCGGAATCACCGCGAGTAAAACGGGGTGGCACTTTGGGTGGAGTGGGGTATCCTCTGCATCCAAAGTGCAGGGATTCTGACCCGTGGAAGCATACCCTTTCACTTCTAGAAATCATTGTGTGTGAGCACAGTTCACTGTGCAATCCACAAATGCCAGTGAAAGTTCTATCATGCAAATAAGTCAAACAGTGGCATGTAATTGTTTGGGCACCCCTGGTCAAAATTCCTGTTATTGAGAACAGTTAAGCAAGTTGAAGATGAAATGATCTCTAAAAGGGCTAGCGTTAAAGATGACACATTTCCTTTGTTTTTTAGGCAAAAAATATATATAGACATACTTTACAATTTAAGAATTACAAAAAGGAAAATGGGCCAATATAAAAGTTTGGGCACCCTTGGACATTTGTGTGCCCAGATAACTTTGACTAAGGTTTGAGACATTAATTAGCCTGTTAAGATTATGACTAGTTCCCTATCATCCCACAATGTCTGTCTGCTATCTCAGCCTTCTTCTCTGCTCGATTTCTCAAATTGAACATGGACAAAACAGAATTCATCATCTTTCCCCCATCACACACTACCCCTCCACCAGACCTATCCATCAATGTCAATGGCTGCTTTCTTTCCCCAGTCCCGCACGCTCGGTGCCTTGGGGTGATTCTCGACTCTGTGCTCTCTTCCAAACCACATATCCAAGCCCTCGCCTCCTCCTGCCGCCTCAAACTCAAAAATATTTCCCGGATCTGCTCATTCCTCAACCATGAAACCACAAAAACACTAGTGCATGCTCTTATCATCTCCCGCCTCGACTACTGCAACCTCCTATTCTCTGGCCTCCCCTCAAGCACTCTGGCTCCACTCCAGTCCATCCTACACCCTGCTGCCAGACTAATCCACCTGTCTTCCCGCTATTCCCCAGCCTCCCCCCTATGCCAGGCCCTTCACTGGCTTCCTATTGCCCAGAGGCTCCAATTCAAAACCCTAACCATGACATACAAAGCCATCCACAACCTGTCTCCTCCATACATCTGCGACATGGTCTCTAGGTACCTACCCTCACGCAACCTTCGATCATCTCAAGATCTCCTTCTCTACTCCCCCCTTATCTCTTATTCCCACAACCGCATACCATACTTCTCCCGTGCTTCCCCCATACTCTGGAACTCTCTGCCGCAACACATCAGACTCTCACCATCAACGGAAACCTTCAAGAAGAACCTGAAGACCCACCTGTTCCGACAAGCCTACAGCCTGCAATGATCCTCGCTCTACTGAACCACCGCACGACCTGCTCTACCCTCTCCTACTGTATCCTCACCCATCAATGTAGACTGTGAGCCCTCGCGGGCAGGGTCTCCTCTCCTTATGTACTTGTGTGTCCCTTGTCTTACACATGTTTATTATACTTGTCTATATTTCCCCTTTTCACATGTAAAGCGCCATGGAATAAATGGCGCTATATAAATGCATAATAATAATCATCACTAGGAAAGGCCATGTAATGGAAATTTCCCAGCTTTATATAACTCACCCTCCTCTAACCTTGTGTCAAAAAAACAACAGCCATGGGATCTTTTAAGCAACTCCCTAGCACTCTGATAATGAAATTGATGGAGGCCCACAAAGCAGGAGAAGGCCATAAGAAGATAGCAAAGCATTTTCAAGTTGCCCTTTCCTCAGTTCAAAATGTAATTAAAAATGGCATTTAACAGGAACAGTGGAATTCAAGATAAGGTCTGGAAGATCAAGCAATATTTCAGTGAGAGCTGCTTGTAGGTTTGATATAGATGTAAATCAGAACCCTCAATTGACTGCAAAAGACCTTCAGAAAGACCTAGCAGACTCTGGAATTGTGGTACATCGTTCTACTGTTAGTGACACCTGCACAAATATGGCCTTAATGGAAGAGTCGACAGAAGAAAACTTCTCCTGTGTCCTCATTGTAAGGCTGTGTTAACACGTAGCTTTTTTTTTGCATTTTAGCGGTGTTTTTAAACGCGCGATTTTGATACAAAAACGCCAAAAAAAGCATCCTATGGGATTCCGCAATGCTGTGCTAATGCTGCAGATTTTTACGCGGCAGAATCGCATAGTGGAAAAATACGCAGCATGCTCATTAATTTTGCGGAATCGCGGCGATTCCGCCCACATAGGAATGCATTGTTCTGCTTACTTTCCGCATGTGGCTGTGCCCACCATGCGAAAAGTTAGCAGAACATTTGCGGATTGTACCCACGGTCTGGGGGAGAGGAGAGTCTCCTCCATCCTCCAGGAAATAAAAAAATCGTCATAGTCTCACCTTCCGATGTCCCGCGCAGCGTCCCCAGGCCTCACCGATGCTCCCGGCAGGTCCCGTTCCCAGTGATGCATTGCGATAATGACCTTTGATGACGTTGCGGTCTCGCGAGACCTCGACGTCATCAAAGGTCATTGCCACAATGCATCACTGGGAACGGGACTTGCCGGGAGCATTGCAATGATCGGGAACGGGACGATGCGGGACGCCGGAAGGTAAGAAAAACACGATTTTTATTTTTTCTTATTATTTTTAACATTACATCTTTTTACTACTGATGCTGCATAGGACGCCTCAATAGTAAAAAGTTAGTCACACTTGTCAAACACTATGTTTGACGAGTGTGACCAACCTGTCAAACTGTTTGCCAAGTGATGCTCCAGATCGCTTGGAAACGCTAGCATTCTGCAAGCTAGTTACGCTTGCAAATCGCTAGTTTTTCCGCAGGAAATAGGCGGAAATTAAAATGCGATTTGCTCGCATACTTCCCGCGGAATGGAATTCAGGAACTCCCGCGGAAAATTCCGTGGGAATTCTGCAATGTGTGCACATAACCTAAAATTCAGCATCAAAAGTATGCAAAAGAACATCTAAACAAGCCTGGTGCATATTGGAAATAAGTCCTGTGGACAGATGGGGTTAAATAGAACTTTTTATGAATGACAACTTTTCGCTGCTCACTTTCGACAGGGCATCACAAAGGTTTCCAGCGTAAACCCTTTATTTTTCTACAGGCACGTAGCCTGCTGCTGGTGGTTAGCAAGAAGAGTTCAGAACCCAAATTAGGTAGGCTGCTGTGAGTTCATTTTCCCCTTCACCATTGAGGTCTGATGAACTCCCTCTTCTGGTGAAGGAAGGTAGTGAGGCTGATTACCAAGCACCTGAGCGGGATGATGATGACTGGGTGACTGGAATTGCTGACTGGATATAAGACAGCCGACGCCCTTCTGCCTTGCTGGTGATTTCTGAGAGGGATTCTAGGAGACCAGTCTGATTCCTGCTCCTCAAAAGCTAAGTTTTCTGCTCTGCTTTTTGCATTTGTGTTTTGGTTTTGTTTTGCCTTGTTTTTCTGGATTTCTGCCATTCCCTGCTGGGGTGAGCTGAATTCCTTTTTGCTCTGTCTTCAGAAAATACCTTAGTACTGATATAGTCTTTTTGAAGCCTAGCGTCTTCAGGGCTTTTTTCCCTATCAGTCTGTTGGCTCTTGTTTTGATAGGGTATTGGTGGATTGCAGACAGCAGCTTTTCTATCCTGTCCTATTTAGTTAGCTTGGGCCCCATCTGTTGTGAGTTCATTTTCCCCTTCATCACTGAGGCCCGAGGAACTCCCTCTTCTGGTAAGGAGAGGTAGTGAGTCTGATTATCAGACACCTGAGATTAATGATGATGACTGGCTGAGTGGAGTCACTGACTGGATATAAGGCTGCATACGCCCATTCTCCCTGCGGGTGATTTCTCTGTGGTATCCTTGGAGTCCAGTCTGAATTCCTGCTCTGCTAAAGCTAAGTTTTCTTCCTTGCTTTTTGCATTTGTGCCTTGCTTTGTTTTTTCTGGATTTCAGCCATTCCCTGCTGGGGTGCGCTGAACTCCTTAGCTCTGTCTCCTGAAAATACCAGAGTGCTGATTTAGTTTTGAAGCTTAGTTGCTTCAGGGTCTTTTTCCATTTCAGCTTGCTGGCCTATGTTTTTGATAGGGTTTTTTGCCGATTGCAGACAGCAGCTTTCCTTTCCTTTCCTGTTTAGATTAGATTGGGCCCCAACGTTTGCTCAGCCTATCTTTCTATCTGTGTCAGTGTTTTTTCATCTTGCTTCACCGTCATTATATGTTGGGGGCTGCCTTTTACTTTGGGGTCTGCTCTGGGGCAGTTTAGATTTCCCTTTCTATCTTTAGGCTATATAGTTCTCCGGCTGTGTTCGAGGGGTCTAGGGCACCGTAGGTACCCCCACGGCTACTGCTAGTTGTGTTGATAGGTTCAGGGGTCTGCAATCGGATAGTTGCCAGCTCCTCTGGTTTTCTGGACGTAGCTTCTATTTTTGTGTCTGCCTCCTACGGTCACTCAATCATAACACCCATCATTTGCTCAGCCTATCTTTCTATCTGTGTGAGTGTTTTTCATCTTGCTTCACCGTCATTATATGTTGGGGGCTGCCTATTGCTTTGGGGTCTGCTCTGGGGCAGTTTAGATTTCCCTTTCTATCTTTAGGCTATATAGTTCTCCGGCTGTGTTCGAGGGGTCTAGGGCACCGTAGGTACCCCCACGGCTACTGCTAGTTGTGTTGATAGGTTCAGGGGTCTGCAATCGGATAGTTGCCAGCTCCTCTGGTTTTCTGGACGTAGCTTCTATTTTTGTGTCTGCCTCCTACGGTCACTCAATCATAACACCCATCATTTGCTCAGCCTATCTTTCTATCTGTGTGAGTGTTTTTCATCTTGCTTCACCGTCATTATATGTTGGGGGCTGCCTATTGCTTTGGGGTCTGCTCTGGGGCAGTTTAGATTTCCCTTTCTGTCTTTAGGCTATTTAGTTCTCCAGCTGTGATCGAGGGGTCTAGGGCACCGTAGGAACCCCCCACGGCTACTGCTAGTTGTTGTTGATAGGTTCAGGGGTCTGCAATCCGATAGCTGCCAACTTCTCTGGTTTTCTGGACTTAGCTAGTATTTCTGTTTTTGCCTCCTACGGTGACTCATTCATAACAGAATCACCAGCCATACTGCAGATCCTAGGGTACTCAATAGCAGGAAAGAATTGTAAAAAAAAAAAAAAAAAGTGTGCATATTTTTTCCTCTATATCTCTGAGGCCGTAGGGAGAATTTTTTTTTTCTCTCAATGGAGATAAAGCAATTGTCTGATCGTGTGGAGCAGCTCGCTGCGGAAGTGCGGGGAATTTCTGCCTACCTTGCTCATTCACATGCTGCTGAACCAAAGATCCCTACTCCTGATGTGTTTTTTGGGGATCGGTCTAAATTTTTGAATTTCAAAAATAATTGTAAATTATTTTTTGCCTTGAAGCCTAACTCGTCAGGGAGCTCCGCGCAGCGGGTTAAAATTGTCATCTCTTTGCTGCGTGGCGATCCCCAGGATTGGGCGTTTTCTTTGAAACCAGATGATCCTATTCTGACTAATATGAACGCATTTTTTCAAGCCTTGAGGTTGTTGTATGACGAACCTAATGCTATTTATCAGGCTGAAAAGACCCTGTTGGCATTGAGCCAGGGTCGAGATTCTGCAGAATTGTACTGTCAAAATTCCAAAAGTGGGCGGTCCTTACTACCTGGAATGATAATGCCTTGGCAGCTCTCTTTCGGAAGGGTTTGTCAGAAGCCGTAAAAGATACTATGGTGGGATTTCCTGTTCCCTCTGGTCTTGACGATTCTATGTCATTAGCCATTCAGGTTGATCGGCGTTTACGTGAACGCAGAACTGCACGAGAGGTGTTGCCACCTGTTGAACAAGTGTCTGAACCTATGCAATGTGATAGAGTTTTGTCCAGGGAGCAACGTCAGGAGTTCAGAAGGCGTAATAAGCTGTGTTTTTTTTGTGGAGATGCCTCGCATATTATTTCTGTCTGTCCTAAACGAGAGAAATGTTTTGCACACACGTTTTCTGTGGGTGGTGTTCAACCTAAGTTTCTTCTGGCAATTACTCTGATCTGCTCCCTGTCCACATTTTCCGCCAAGGCTTTTGTGGATTCGGGAGCAGCCCTGAACCTAATGAACTTGGATTTTGCTAAACGTTGTGGATTTCCGATGACACCTCTGCGGACGCCTATCCCTTTGTGGGGGATTGCTGCTACTCCTTTGGCGAAAAATAAACCTCAGTTTTGGACCCAGGTGGTAATGCGCGTCGCCCCAGACCATCAAGAAAATTGCAGATTTTTGTTGTTGCATAATTTGCATGATACCATTGTTCTGGGGTTTCCCTGGTTGCAAATTCATAATCCAGTTTTGGATTGGAAATCTGTGTCTGTGGTGAGTTGGGGCTGTCGGTGTGCCCTTAGTGAGGCTCTGGTTTTTTCCACCTCTCAGTCGCATGATGTTCCTGACTATTTGGCGGACTTTTATGATGTATTTAGTGAGAATGAGTCTGCGTCTTTGCCTCCTCATAGGAGTTATGACTGTGTAATTGAACTGAGCCCGGGGTGTAAATTTCCCAAGGGTCGGCTCTTCAATTTATCTGTACCCGAGCACGAGGCTATGCGATCCTATATTAAGGAGGCGTTGGAGAAGGGTCATATTAGACCATCCTCTTCACCCTTAGGTGCCGGTTTTTTTTTCGTGGCCAAAAAGGATGGTTCATTAAGGCCTTGCATTGATTATTGTGCCCTCAGCAAAATTACTATTAAATATCAGTATCCGTTACCCCTGATTTCGGATCTATTCTCCAGAGTTAAAGGTGCTTGCTGGTTTACCAAGCTTGACCTCAGGGGGGCGTATAATCTTATCCACATTAAGCATGGGGATGAATGGAAGACGGCATTTAATACTCCGGAGGGACATTTTGAGTACCTGGTGATGCCTTTTGGGCTCACTAATGCCCCTTCTGTCTTCCAGTGCTTCATGAACGACATTTTCGGGGACTTTGTGGATAAATTTTTGATTATCTATCTGGATGATATTTTGATCTTCTCCAAGGATTGGGATTCTCATGTGGAACATGTTCGGACTGTGTTCCGGATCTTGAGGGAGAATTCCCTGTATGTCAAAGGATCGAAATGCCTTTTTGGGGTACAGAGGATTTCTTTTTTGGGATTTATTTTGTCTCCGCCAACTATTGAAATGGACCCGGCCAAGGTACAGGCCATTTATGATTGGGTTCAGCCCACTTCTTTGAAGGCCTTCCAGAAGTTTTTGGGTTTTGCTAATTTTTATCGGAAATTTATAGCAAAATTTTCTAGTATTGCCAAGCCATTGACTGATCAGACTAAGAAGGGTGCTGATGTGTTGAATTGGTCTCCGGAGGCTGTTTCTTCCTTTCAGGAGCTGAAGCGAAGATTCACTTCTGCCCCGGTTTTGCGGCAACCTGATGTCTCACTCCCGTTCCAGGTAGAGGTGGACGCTTCTGAGATTGGTGCAGGAGCTGTTTTGTCCCAAAAGGATCCTGTAACATCTAAAATGAATCCCTGTGCTTTCTTTTCCCGAAAGTTCTCTCCATCTGAACATAACTATGATGTGGGGAATCGGGAACTGTTAGCCATGAAATGGGCATTTAAGGAGTGGAGACATTGGTTGGAGGGAGCTAAACATCAAGTCGTGGTCCTCACTGACCACAAGAATTTGATTTACCTGGAGTCGGCCAAACGCTTGAACCCTAGACAGACTAGGTGGGCCTTGTTTTTTACACGTTTTGATTTTGTGGTCTCTTTTCTTCCTGGCACTAAGAATGTCAAGGCTGACGCTCTCTCTAGGAGCTTCTTTGCTGATTGTCCTGTGGTGACCAAGCCTGCTACCATCTTAGGCGAAGGGGTAGTTCTTTCTGCCATCTCGCCCGATTTGAGACGTGCTCTGGAAGAGTTCCAGGAGGACAAACCTGAGCTTTGTCCCAGTGGAAAGTTGTATGTTCCTGACCAGTGGAAGAAGAGAGTGATGTCTGAAGTTCATTGCTCTGCATTGGCTGGTCATCCAGGTATTTTTGGTACTAGAGATCTGGTGAGTCGGTCTTTTTGGTGGCCCGCCTTGTCTCGTGATGTCAGGAATTTGGTGCAGTCCTGTGGGACTTGCTCCCGGTCTAAACCTTGTTCTCGCTCTAGTGGGTTGTTGATGCCTTTGCCGGTCCCCAGGAGGCCATGGACCCATATTTCAATGGATTTCATCTCTGATATGCCTGTCTCTCAGAGAATGACTGTTATTTGGGTGATTTGTGATAGGTTCTCTAAGATGGTTCATCTTGTACCACTCCCTAAGTTGCCATCTTCCTCTGAGTTGGTGCCCCTGTTTTTGCAACAGGTGGTTCGCTTGCACGGGATTCCTGAGAACATTGTATCTGACAGAGGAGTTCAGTTTGTGTCTAGATTTTGGAGGACTTTCTGTTCCAAGCTGGGAATTCAGTTGTCCTTCTCCTCTGCTTTTCACCCTCAGACCAATGGGCAGACGGAGAGAACAAACCAGACCTTGGAGTCGTATTTGAGATGTTTTATTTCCGCTGATCAGGATGACTGGGTTTCATTTTTACCCTTGGCCGAATTTGTTTTAAATAATAGAGCTAGTTCTGCCACTTTGATGTCACCTTTTTTTGGTAACTTTGGGTTTCATCTTCGATTTTCTTCAGGGCCGGTGGAGCCTTCTGCCTGCCCAGGTGTTGACACTGTGGTGGAGAGAATGCACCAGATCTGGGACCAAGTGGTGGATAAGTTATCTCTCTCCCAGGAAAAGGCCCAGCGGTTTTCCAACCGACATAAGACCATTGGTCCCCAGTTTAAGGTTGGTGATATGGTTTGGTTATCATCAAAAAATATCGCTATGAAGGTGGCTTCTCCTAAGTTTAAGCCTAGATTTATTGGACCTTACAAGATTTTGGAGATTATTAATCCGGTCTCTTTTCGTTTGGCTCTTCCTGTCACATTTAAAATCCATAATGTGTTTCATAAGTCCTTGTTGAAGAGGTTTGTTGAACCAGTTGTTCCTGGGGTGGCACCTCCGGACCCTGTATTGGTTGAAGGTAACATGGAATATGAGGTAGAGAAGATACTGGATTCCCGTCTGGCTAGACGGAGACTCCAGTATTTGATTAAGTGGAAGGGTTATGGTCAGGAGGATAATTCCTGGGTCTCTGCCTCTGATATTCATGCCAAAAGATTGGTGCGTGCCTTTCATCGGGCTCACCCTGAGAGCCCTGGTGGCGTGGATGAGGGTTCGGTGACCCCTCCTCAAGGGGGAGGTACTGTTGTGAGTTCACACGGACCCAAAATAAAACAATCCCTCATAATAGCTACACTGACATGGCTTTGTATTCTACAGGGCATACATAACCCCTTACATACAATCAAAGATGTGTCCTGGGACTACCTATTCATGCTGCAAATGTGGTTAAGCTAATACAGATATACTTCATCACTTGTGGGGGTGCATGCATATCCAGAAATTATGGAAAAGCATTACAAAAATACATATTGCAATAGCTTTCCATTAACACCACAGTGGGCGGTTTTCAACATCCTGGCAGATAGTCATCAAAATATATCGAGACAGATTAGATCATCAATAATTATTTGGGCCTCGGCTATGAGGAAGAGTATCCTCTATCATTGGTTAAACCCAGTGCCACCACCACTAACACTTATTCAATCCAAAATTATGTTTTGTTTAAAATGGATTGGCTAGACACACTGACAAACAAAGAAAAAATGACCGGGAAACTCTTCAAAAGATGGGTGTTGTTCATTCCCACATAACCAGACACTAAAGATAGATTGAGGAAACAATTTGAACACGCCTCATGGTACTTACTTGAGACACTTCATAATTGGGTTCCAATACCATAGTCATTGACGTTATGTGAGAGTTCAGTTCACAGACGGTGGGAATGGGAGGGACGGTTTTTTTTTTTTTTTTGTTAAGTGTTAAATTCATGGTATTTGTTGGATATCATTGCCTGTATGTACTACTATGCATTTAATAAACAGAGTTTAAAAAAAATAGACCTCTTTGGCCACAATGATCAAATGTATGTGTGGAAAAAAAAAGGGCCCAGAATTTCACGTAAAGAAAATCTCGCCAAACAATAAGCATGGGGATGGATCAATCATGTTTTGGGGTTGTGTTGCAGTCAATGGCATGGGAAACATTTCACGGGTAGAGGGTAGACTGTGTTCAATTAAATTTAAACAAATTCTTGATGCAAACATAGCATCATCTGTAAAAAAAACTGAATTTGATAAGAGGATGGCTTCTGCAAATGAAAAATGATGCTAAGCACATGTCAAAATCCACAACAGACTACATGTCACGGAGTGACTGGCCCAGTGTGACACGACCCACCAATCGGTTGGTCACTAAACGGCAAAACGAAAAACACACCAAGAGACACCAGGGAAACTTTAACAACGGTAGGCCCTGCGATAGGGAAAATGGACACCTCCTGCACTCACCTGAGGATGTGCCCTGCTCTTACTATCGTCCCTATACAGGTTCTCTTTCAACCCGTCATCAAGCAGTATACCTAATCCCTCGCTTGCCCTGCTCCTATTCCCAAGTAGGGAATTGACAAATGAAGACACTGGTCCCACCACTGTATTAAGACAACACAAGGTAAGGTAAGACAAACACCACAGGGAAAAGGAAACACAAAACAACACTTAGCTTTCTCTGCTGCAAAGCACCGCACAGCAGAGTAATGCACCAGATAGCAGTATTCAGCAGAAGCACCACTGCACCAGCAACCTCCTGTCTTCAGCACGGTTGGTATCCAAAAGGACCTGTATAATTATGATTAATCAGGTGACCTTTTAAAGGATGGTGGGAGTGGTCACCACCTGCATCAGCAAACTCAGCAGCACTGTAATTACACCAGCCACCGGGGGGAACTGACATTAACCCCTGATGGCCTGAAAGGAAAAAAGTTTTTAAATAAAACGTCAAATCTGCCACAGATCCAAAAATGGATCGTGACACTACCTCAAAAGGCATAAGCTGAAAGTTTTACAATGGCCCTCACAGTCCCCTGATCTGAGAATCATTGAAAATCTGAGGCTAGACCTCAAAATAGCAGTGCATGCAAGACAACCCAGGAATCTCAAAGACCTGGAAGAATTTCTCAAAGAAGAATGGATGAAAATCCCTCAAGCAAGAATTGAAATACTCTTGGTTGCTACAAAAAGTGTTTATAATGCTCGCCACATCCTTGCCATTTCGTTGGGTGGACCATAGTATTCCCTATTTGGGAATCCATCTTACAACACTAAACAATTGGTAAGGAAAAATATCTCAGAACTGACCAAAGAATTGGGAAAAGCGCTCCCGCACTTTTCTGCATTGCCTCTATTGTGGTTGGCCAGAATTCACGCTTTTAAAATGTTATTTCTCCCAAAGCTGATATACCTTTTTAGATGCCTCCCTTTGAAGATTCCGAGATACTCCCTGTCCGGTATACAAGGCCTTATCCGCAAATATATTTGGGCTGGGAAGAAATCTAGAATACCCCTTCAATCACTTCACACCCCCCATTTGGGGAAGGCGGAATGGGTGTGCCTGATGTGGTAGCATATCACAGGGCGGCGGTTTTAGAGTCTGTCAGGGACTGGTGGAGAGAGACGGAGGATCGTAGATGGCTGCAGATTGAGGGATTCCTAAGTCCACTAGGTTCAACAAAAAAACTGCTGGGGGCTTTGATTCAAAATCGGTTGGTCCCGCATTCCATTCTGGGCACGGTTGAAGCGGTGAGGTGGCACTGGAGGGATTGGTCATCGGAGCTTGTGGCCGGTCTGACTTGGAGGTTCCCCTTTTAAGGACGTTAGGGCTTGTGTTCCTGATGTTGTCCTCAGGGCTTGGGATCAGTTGGGGTCCCTGCGTATGTCAGATCTTTATGACAAGGGTTCCGTTACCTTTTCCTGAGCTGATGTCCAAATTCAACCTTCCAAGGCAGGTTTTCTACCAATATCTTCAAATCAGGCATTTCCTAAGCACTTTCGACCTGAGTTCCTCAGCATCAGGACATAGGTTTTTGGCAGACTTTCTATTGAAGGACTCGCCACCGGTCAAGGGCTTGTCCTTATTATATCGCCACTTTGCTTCTGATGTGGAGGGGAAGACACCAACCTATATGACAAAATGGGAAAAAGAGCTGTCTCTCCCCTTGCCGCCTCGGCAGTGGCATGTGGCCTCCAGGATGGTACTGGGGTCCTCCGCCTGCCTTAACCATTTGGAACAGATTAAGAAAGTACACATGGGTTGGTATAGGTGCCCAGCCCAGATTGCTAGGTTTGCGAAGGATTACTCTCCCCTCTGTTTAAAGGGTTGTGGAATGGGGGGGACAATAGGACATCTCTGGTGGTCTTGCCCTTTAATTTATAGTTTCTGGGGTTGGATCTTTGATCTAGTGGCAGAGGTTTGTGAGACTAGACTTCCTCCCTTACCTCAAATGGGGCTTTTACACATGGGCTTGGACGCCTTTCCTGCTCCCATTGCTCAATGCATCTCTCACATCCTAATCTCGGCCAGACAGTGTATCGCAGCTAGGTGGAGGTCCCCTGAAATTCCTGTTCTGGAGGAGGTGATTGCTAAAATCAACATGCACTTCCACTATGAAACTCAATTAGCCAGCAGTGTCTCATTGGCCTTAAAAATTCAAAAACGTTGGGCGATGTGGTTGGCCTCTCCCCCTCTAAAATGGTGATAGCCTGCTCTTGTAATAGGTTGGACAGGTAGTTCCGTAACCGGTGGTTTAGAACAACTCTCTTTTTCTGTGCAATAAATGTACTTACTGTTTTGTTGTAAGTTACCTCCCCGCCCCCCCACTTCCCCCCTTTTCTTGCAATGTATGATGTTATGCCTTGTCTTGTTTTGTGCATTGACTTTCTTGTTGTTTGAAAATTCAATAAAAATCTTTGGATTAAAAAAAAAAAAAGTGTTTATAATTTGTGATACTTTCAAAAGGGAGTGCTACTAGGTAGCAACCATGCAGGATGCCCAAAAGTTTTGTTACAAATCTGTTGTCGGGTGTCCCAGGACCAGGGGCTCTTTCCCTGTCCCCAATGCTAGGGGTGCCCTAGCTTGACCTGTTACCCAGATTACTTCTGATGGTGAGGACGCCGGGGCCGCATACCTTGCCTTAGCTCCTGAATCCAGCCTCAGTCTGTACCCTTCCCCAACCCAGGGAAGAGGGGAGTAGTAGTGTACCGTAATACACCAACCAGATTAACAAGGTAATACGAACAGGGATAAAGGAAAATACCAATCATTCAAATGTACACACATAAACAACAGAAGTAAACACCGGGGAGTGGAGGATGGGGTTAAACTAAAGTAGGAGAAGAAAGGGAATTATCACACACTTAAAACATAGCAACAGTCACAGATAAATCCACCAAACGACTTCTCCAATAGCAACCAACAACCTCCAGCCATGCAGCAAAAGCTACTCTGACCATGATTGCTAGCCAGGACCCAATTTATATAGGAGATGGCAGTGGACAGCTAAGAGCATTAATACAAGAAAGCTTCCAGGAGCTCTTAACTGAGATGATTAACCCCATGCACTGCTGAAATAAATGTATACAGTTTAATATGAAGGTGAAGTGCTTCTAATCAGTGGAGGAGTAGGAGAAATCAGACGCTGCGGTCTGCTGGCTCCTCTATGTCACGGTAAACCCGTGACACATTTGCATCGGCCCATTTTCCTTTTTGTAATTTTTAAAATGTAAAACATGACAATATTTTTTTTTTTTTGCCTAAAATGCAAAGTAAATGTGTCATCTTTAACTTTTGGCCTTATAGAGATCATTTCATCTTCAATTTACGTAATTGTTCACAATTACAGTAATTTTGATCAGGAGGCCCAAAATTTTAGAATGCCATTGTATATCAACACAATTCAAAACGTAGCTGACTTTTCTGGCAAACAGTGCTGAATGGTGTTACCCAGGAGCTGATACGTTTCCCGTATATTGCCATACCTGTTGTATAGAGTGAACAAAGTGAGGGGCAAGGTAATAGAGAAACTACTTGTCTCTGGGTCCTACGCACATATGGTGTTAGATATGGCTCATTGCCATGTGTTGGGTGGTCATCTTGAAATAAACAGGACCCAGGAGCAGATTCTCCAAATGTTTTACTGGCTTGGTTGTTATAGAGAAATACTGGATTACTGTCAGTCTTGCTCCATATACCAGTTGACCTCCCTGGTAGCCTACTTCCGCAGTCCACCTTAGCCATTGCCATTTATTTAGGTCCAATTTGAACGATAACCATGGATTTGGTGGGACCCCTGGTAAAGGCTGACAGAAGACTTCAGTACATGTTAGTGGTGTTAGATTATGCTACCCAGCACCTAGTGATTTTGAGAAACACCTTTTACAAATGTATTGCTTGAGAGTTATTCCATATATTTACTCAAACTGGCTGTCACGGTGTGACCTGTCCTCTGTGCCGCGACCCGCAGGTCGGCACTAACACCAGGACAAACAACGGAAACACTGGGGAAAACAGATACAATGGTGGGCCCTGCAATAGGGAATGGGGACGTGGGGACCTCCTGCACTTCCCCGAGGCAGTGTCCCTGCACTCTTTACGTTCCCTATATAGGCTCTTCACCTGTCGCCGAGCTGGATACCTCAATCCCTAGTTCGCCCTGCACCTATCCCTGACTAGTGAACTGGATGGTGCAGACACTAATCCCACCGCTGTACTAATACACACACAAGGAAAAATATAACAAACAGGGAAAACACCACTTAGCTTTGCTCTGTTGCTATTGCTCACAGCAACAGAGTCCGGCACCCGAATACAGCTTCCACCTGAAGCTGTTACACCAAAGCCCAACAGTGATTGAGAACACCTGCCACTCCTTTATAGATAGGAGTCAGGGCAATCACACCTGCTTGGTAATTTATGTGTAATTATCCCAGCGACCACCGGGGGCAAAACTAGAACTACAGCAACTACAGTGTAATAATCCCAGTGGCCACCGGGGGCAAAGCTAACCTTAAGTCAAAGGCTTAAAGGAAAAAAAAAGGTTATATCTGCAAAATCTGTCACAATCCAACATGGATCGTGACACTGGCCTTCCCAATGTCATATTAACAGATCAAGGGACACCATTCATATCGAAAGTCATGAGGAAATTGTATAAAGGCTCCTTTACATTTAGCGATGCACCAGCGATCTGACCAACAATCCGACCCGGTCAGGATCGCTGGTGCATCGCTAAATGATCGCTAGTGAGCTGTCACACAGGCAGACATCACAGCGATGCAGCAGCGATGCAGCGCACGATACTCACCTTTCACACACAGCGATCCTGACGTCCTTCCGCCCGCCTCCACGCGTCGCTCGTTGGCGCCAGCAGGAAGCGCCCAACGAGAAATGGAGCCGGACATTCTCGCGCGATCAGCGATGGACAGCGGGGGAGCCGGTCGGAGGTAAGTATCACACATAGTGATATCGCTATAACGTCACAAAATCGGTGACGTTATAGCGATATCACTAGCGATATCGCTATGTGTAAAACCCCCTTAAGACCCAACAAATTTCACAGCTGCGGTCCTCAGTGTACCATCCACAGTCAGATGGCCTGGTAGAGAGGTTTAATAAAACGTTGAAGGTCATGTTAAAGAAGATGTAAGAGAAGAATGGTCAGGATTAAGACTGTCTTTCACCCTACCTATTCTTTATCAGTGATGTTCCACAAGCCTCAACAAGGTATTCCCGGTTTGAGCTACTATATGGTGTTCACCTCCAAGGACTAATTGAATTAGCAAAGGAGATGTGGGAGACTTAAATCACACCCTACAAAAGCATATTAGAGCATGTGACCCAGATGCCGGAAAGGATCGCAAATGTTATGCCTGTTGTAAAAGGGCACCTCCTCAAGGAACAAGAGGAAGAATCCAGAGTGTATAATAGGTCGGCTCAAGTGAAACAGTTTAAACCTGGGGTCTGGGTATTTGTGCTAGTGCCCTCAGTGGTGAGAAAATTTCTTGTCACATGGCAAGGACTAGTGATGAGCGAGCACTAAATAGCTCAGGTGCTCGTTGCTCGGGTCGAGTAAATTGGAATACTCGGGTGCTCGATCCGAGCAATGAGCCCAATGTAAGTCTATGGGAAACCCACTGTTGTGATCCATTTTTGGATGTGTGTCAAATTAAAACTTTTTTCCTTTCAGGCCATCTGGGGTTAATGTCAGCTTTTTCCCCCGCTGGCCTGCTGGTGTAATTGCATTGCTGCGGGGTTAGCTGATGTGGGTGGTGACCAATCCCACATCCTTTAAAAGGTTACCTGATGCATCAGCTGACTGTCGGTGTTAGTTCACTCTACAGCGACCAAGCTGCAGGAAGGAGCTTTCTGGGTGCTGGTGTGCTTTGCTGAGTTCACTCGTCTGGTGTCTTATTCTGCTGTGCTTTGCAGCAGAGAAAAGCTAAGTTGTATTTGTGTTACCTTGTTCCTTCTGTGTTTGTTCCCCTCCCCCTGTGTTTCTTATTAGTAGTGGCTAGGCTAGCATCCTATGCCGGCCAGTGCACTAGCGAGGGCAGTTTAAGGTGACAGTTTAGGGACGAGGTATCCTGACGTCGGCAGGGGGAAGGACCTGCATAGGGTGTTAGGAGAGATCAGGGACAGGCTCAGGTTGGAGCTCAGGAGGTGACCGTCCCTGATTCCCTATTGTCAGGCCCTCCCTCTCCCCTATTCCATCGGCGTTGTGTTGCTGTGTTGTTTGGAGATTGACCAGTTGTTGGGTTGTGTCACACTGGCCAGCCACCCTATGACATTATCACCGTCACATTTTTTCTGGTGAGCCATGGCCCAAATGCAGGCCTTTGCCCATCTGCTCCAGACTCTCACCAATGAGCTTAAGGAGCTGCATGGTGAGGTGGTGCAGCAGCTGCAGCAGTTGTTGGTGTTCTGGGCCTTGGCTCAGGTGCAGGCTCTACCTGAACCCAAGATATCTCTCCCTGACAGGTTCTCTGGAGGGAGAAATTTTTGGTTTTTCAGGAGGTCTGTAAGCTATACTTCAGGCTCCGCCCTCGTTCTTCAGGGAGTGAGGAACAATGGGTGGGAATCATCCTTTCCATTCTTAAGGGTGATCCCCAATCCTGGGCCTTCTCCCTGCCAACCGGTTCTACATCTCTACGGTCAGTGGACAAGTTTTTTTCGCTTTGGCGCTGGTGTATGGTGATCCTGATGGCGTCTCCCTGGCAGAATCCCGTACTCTGTAAAATCAAGCAGGGAGGCTGGCCGGCTGAGGAGTACTGCTCGGAGTTCAGGAGGTGGGCCACTGACACACAGTGGAATAACCCTGCCCTTAGGAGCCATTAAATGCAGGGTCTGTCCCCAAGGTTGCAAGATACTCTTGTGCAGTACGCCGCCTCCAGGTCGTTGGAGGCTGCCATGTCCCTTGCCATCCTTGTGGATTGACGCTTGAGGGAGAGGCATACACCAAAGGTGCCCCCTATAGTCCTTGCTAGGGAGGACACACCTGAGCAGGCAGACGAACCCATGCAGGTGGGAGGTGTTGGTTCCCAAATGGGGTTGCCTGCGGTTCGCCGTGGTTTGTGGACATGTTTTTACTGTGGCCAGATTGGTCATTTCATCAGTGTCTGCCCAGCTCGCGCCAAAATACTAGTACCAGCTAAGCTGCATCCCCCTGGTCATGTGGAGGGAGGCGACCAGGGAGTGTATAATTCCTCCATTTTTTCCCCTCAGTGTACCTTGTCTGCTGAAGTGGTGGCTGGCGCTTTAACTGAGGGTATAGTGGTGTTGTTGGACAGTGGAGCAGGTGTCAATTTGGTGGATGCTCACTTCATCCAGACCCATGGCCTGATTTGCAGGATGTTGGCAAAACCCCTAAGCGTCCAGACCATTGACTCTGTCCCACTCAGCCAGGGCAGGGTGACTCAAGTCGTAGATCATATACACCTGCGTATAGGGACTCATCATGAAGAGTCCCTGTTGTGCTACGTGTTGGGGGGAATGCCAACACCCATCGTTTTAGGCCTCCCTTGGTTTAAAAAACACAACCAGGCCTAGATTAGCGGTCCAGAGAAGTAGTCAGCTGGGATCAGTCGTGTGAGGGCTGCTGCCCGAGGGCTACTGTCTCAGCTGTCTTTCTACAACTGTCTCCTTCTCCGGTGGAGGCAGCAGAGGTGCTGCCAGTGAGCAGGGGCAAGTCTCAACCCTTACCACAAGCTAATCCTGAATGTCGGAGTCCTCTTTGGAGGGGTTAGGGGAGGGTGGTGGTTCCTTCTGAGCATTGTTGGGGTGTGAGTGATGACACAGGGGACGTCTCTGTTGTCGGTTCTGTAAAGAGTTCACCATCTTGTGGCAAACGTGTGCGTGGCAATAAACGTTCAGGTCTGGACCTGTGTGTAAATGATTACGTATGGGTGTCCACCAAAAACAGCCGGTGGAAATATGCCACTGGGGCCTGGAGTTCTAGGGTAATCGGGCCGTATCGGGTGTCGGCCATTCTCATTCTAATGTCCGTACACAACTCATTCCACAGGTCAACGCTCTGGACATTTGTGGAGCCTCCGGAGCATACGTTGTGGTCACTTCCATCAGTCCGCGTATGCCATAAACCTGAGGGTCAGGTGACTGCCGAGGTGAACCCTGGTGGATCGAGGCGTCCTCACTGTAGGTTGTTTTCTGGTAAGGTCCGGTGTTGAGAATTCAGAGGCCCCTCATTGAAAAGGGGGTAATGTCACGAGATTATAACTTTTTTCCTTTCAGGCCATTGGGGTTAATGTCAGTTTTTCCCCGTTGGTGTAATTGCATTGCTGTTGTGTTAGCTGATGTGGGTGGTGACCACTCGAACATCCTTCAAAAGGTCACCTGATGCATCAGCTGACTGTCGGTGTTAGTTCATTCTACAGCGACCAAGCTGCAGGAAGGAGCTCTCTGGGTGCTGGTGTGCTTTGCTGAGTTCGCTTGTCTGGTGCCTAACTCTGCTGTGCGGTGCTTTGCAACAGAGAAAAGCTAAGTTGTATTTTTGTTACCTTGTCCCTTCTGTTGCTGTTCCCCTCCCCCTGTTTCTTAGTAGTGGCTAGGCTAGCATCCTATGCTGGCCAGTGCACTAGCAAGTGCAGTTTAAAGCGACAGTTTAGGGACGAGGTATCCTGATGTCAGCAGGGGGTAGGACCTGCATAGGGTGTTAGGTGAGATCAGGGACAGGCTCAGGTTGGAGCTCAGGAGGTGACCGTCCCTATTGTCAGGCCCTCCCTCTCCCCTATTCCATCAGCGTTGTGTTGCTGTGTTGTTTGGTGACCAGCCAATTGTTGGGTCGTGTCACACTGGGCCGGTCACTCCGTGACACCTGAGCTTTTTTGCTGCGACCCCCCCTCCCCCCAGAGGCCTTTCTAGGGTATCAAAGCGTCAGAAATCTATGGGAACAGTGCATGAACGACATGGGAACATCACGGGGAAGGCCACTGGAAGCATTTCTGGCTCCTAGGTAACTGCTGTGATCAATGTTGTCAGTGTGACGCCACTTTTACAGGCGCACAGTAAAACATACAAAAACGAAAGCAAAATGGATTTTACAGGTGTCATGATCCAGTCCGAGGTTTGTCTTCTGCTATCCTCTTCCTGGACTGGTCATGCAGGGGTTAATCCCCTCTTCCTAGCTTTGGATCTGTTTTTTCTATTTCAGTTCGCTGCGGCCTGCAGGCGATGTCAGTGATAGTTCATGCTTCCACCAGCTGACCTGTATACCCTAGTGATCCTTCTGCCTCTGACCTCCTGTATTAGTGTCTGACCGCTTCCTGTTTTTCTGTCTCTGATTCCACATTACCGACCGGCTTATGATGCACTGGCTTGTACCTGACTCTCAAAAATCGAACGTATGAAATATATATCTCATGGGAATCAAAAATAGTGCGAACATATAAATCCCCTAAAACGAATTTTTATTTAATACATTAAAAAACACCTATCCCAGTGAAAAATGGCCAATGCCAAAAATAACCAGACCTAAACTGGGATGCTACATAGCCCTACTATAAGGCTCACTGATACCTTCCTAGCCGTGGAGGTTGGCACCCTACAAACGAGAATTGGCGCCCCCACTCACCGAGGACTGTCCCTCACTCCCCTACCAGTCCCTATTTAGACAGGAGGGAAAACAATAAACCGATAGTGCAGAAATGAAACTTCAGAATGCCCTAAGCTCGAGCAAAACCTCAAACAATTGATATTGTCCTGATAAAACCCCCACACAGGGGTATATTAACCAATAAATTGCTTGTCATATGTGGGTATGCCCTTATGATATTATAGCAGTGAACATTCAAATTGCCTTAGGCTAAAATAGGACCCCAGGATAATGTTAAAGATAAAAAATCTAATACCTCCACATCATAATCATATGTGACAGACTAATGTGTCCGACAGACAGATAATACACACTCACCCCTCTCAAGGGTATATTATGAATCATAGTATAATAAACAAAGTCACTTATCATGTGCGGGTCAACCCCGACGCGTTTCCCCGCCTGTAGCGGTTCATCAGGAGGATCAACCAATAGACGTCATATCCATATACGATACCCAGATGATGCATGATGGCACCGGTGGTCAGGAAAGGGTGGATTTAAATAACCCCCATGATGCAAAGCCACAAGTCAGCCCCACCCATAATCAGGTGGGCAAATCACGTATGAGAAGGTAGTGATAGCCCCAATACATCCACATGATACCGTAGATAATAGCCGCCTTCAGCGTCAGCGTTAGCGTCCCACGTCATCACAACCGCTTCAGATACATAGCGGGTGGATAGAGCCCCGGCGTGCGCTCCACAGTGGAGCGTATCCAAGATGGCACCGGGACTTAGTTAGGCTCCAATACCAGCATTCATTTTGCCCTCAACCAAAGGGAGGAGCAAAGGGTATATGTATCACATAGCAGGGCGCACCAAAAAATGGCGTCGGACCTTCCAGCCTTAGTCCTAATAATCCCGCCTCCTTGGTTACCATGGGGAAAAAAAAAAAGACGCTAAACAAAGCGCAGGGTGCAGGATATTCAAAAGTATAAAGTTTATGATTATATCACTCATTTATACTGATATACCACCAGCTGACTATTATTAGGGAGACAATATTGGGGACAAAAGATTCTATATATAGATGGAAATCAGAAAACCAATATAATAGATACATGCCGCCTTTTCAATGCAGCGTATGCCTAAAAGGCATCCTCAAATATGCCCTTCAGATAAAAACCCCCATTAATCCAAAGCATATATATATATACTGTATATATTTGGGAACAGTCGCCATATCAGGGAAACTCTTATTCTATCATATGAAGCAGGTATATGACATGCACTCATTCATCCCGTCTGGGAAGAGGGACTGTAACCTGAAAATCCACTCACATTCCCTTCTCAGAATTATATTATCCAGGTTACCTCCCCTCACTTTCGGCTTTATTAGTTCGATCATAGTGAAGGAGATATCGCTCGCACAGCCTTAGTGTACTGCATTCATGTGTCTTGCGACAGGGGTATCTCTCTTATTTTTGATATCCCCCAAATGCTCCCCCACCCTAAGCCATCTTGGATACGCTCCACTGTGGAGCGCACGCCGGGGCTCTATCCACCCGCTATGTATCTGAAGCGGTTGTGATGACGTGGGACGCTAATGCTGACGCTGAGGGCGGCTATTATCTACGGTATCATGTGGATGTATTGGGGCTATCACTACCTTCTCATACGTGATTTGCCCACCTGATTATGGGTGGGGCTGACTTGTCGCTTTGCATCATGGGGGTTATTTAAATCCACCCTTTCCTGACCACCGGTGCCATCATGCATCATCTGGGTATCGTATATGGATATGACGTTTATTGATTGATCCTCCTGATGAACCGCTACAGGCGGGGAAACACATCGGGGTTGACCTGCACATGATAAGTGACTTTGCTTATTATACTATGATTCATAATATACCCTTGAGAGGGGTGAGTGTGTATTATCTGTCTGTCGGACACATTAGTCTGTCACATATGATCATGATGTGGAGGTATTAGATTTTTTATCTTTAACATTATCCTGGGGTCCTATTTTAGCCTAAGGCAATTTGAATGTTCACTGCTATAATATCATAAGGGCATACCCACATATAACAAGCAATTTATTGGTTAATATACCCCTGTGTGGGGGTTTTATCAGGACAATATCAATTGTTTGAGGTTTTGCTCGAGCTTAGGGCATTCTGAAGTTTCATTTCTGCACTATCGGATTATTGTTTTCCCTCCTGTCTAAATAGGGACTGGTAGGGGAGTGAGGGACAGTCCTCGGTGAGTGGGGGCGCCAATTCTCGTTTGTAGGGTGCCAACCTCCACGGCTAGGAAGGTATCAGTGAGCCTTATAGTAGGGCTATGTAGCATCCCAGTTTAGGTCTGGTTATTTTTTGGCATTGGCCATTTTTCACTGGGATAGGTGTTTTTAATGTATTAAATAAAAATTCGTTTTAGGGGATTTATATGTTCGCAACATTGTACCTGACTCTCCTTTCCGTCTCACGTCTTGGATACCGCGTTCCCATCTTGCTCTGACTTCTGGCTTGTCCCTGACTATGTGCATTGCTGTGACCTACGGTACTTCGGCTCATATTTTTGCTAATACTCCAAAGCCGTATTGGTATTCAAATTTCACAAATTCCACATTGACATGCTTTAGCATGATAGAGTGCAACCTTTTTTTTTGTATAACCACCAGTATTGGCTTACCATAGAAGCCTGTATTGAACTAAACACTAAAGATGTAATTACTAAATTTATTCAGTAAAAACTGGGATTTTTTTTGTGTACTCACTGTAAAATCCTTTTCTCCGAGTCAATCATTTGGGGACACAGGACCATGGGTGTTATGCTGCTGCCACTAGGAGGACACTAAGCAAATGCACAAAGAAAATGACTCCTCCTCTGCAGTATGCACCCTCTGCTATCTCTCTTCTGAACCAGTTCGGTGCTAAAGCAGTAGGAGTTCACAGATAGCACACAAAAAATGCAACATGTCAAAAGAACAAAGGACAGCCACAAGCCAACCAGCTAACAGGGTGGGTGCTGTGTGCCCCAATGATTGGCTTGGAGAAAAGGATTTTACGGTGAGTACACGCAAAAATCCCTGTTTCTCCTTTGCCTCATTGGGGGACACAGGACCATGGGACGTCCTAAAGCAGTCCATGGGTGGGAAACAGCACAGCAGCTGAAACCTTAAGTACCCAAAGATTAATCTGGCCTACAGATGCGCTACTGTCAATTGCAGAATTTGTGTGCCAAGGGCAACAACTGAAGAGACTTAAGAATGAATGTTGTGATGCTTAACCAAGTTGCAGCCTCGTAAACTTGCTATACCGAAGCCCAGTGCCGAATGGCCCAGTAAGGCCCCTTTGACTGAAGGGACCTCTGACACGGAAGCTTCTTGAATTGTAGAGTGGATATATCTGGCTACTGTAGCTTTAAAAGCAGGTAGGAATTTTCTGTGTCGCTCTGGAAACAGAGGGAATCCGATTTACGGAAAGGCGCTGTTCTGGAAATGTATTTCTTGAGTGCTCTCACCTAATCCAAAGTGTGGAGAGCCTTTTCAGTACGATGATCCAGAGCTGGGCAAAACGAGGGCAAGACTATGTTCTCATTGAGATGAAAAGAAGAAAAGACGTTAGGCAAGAAGACCAGAGATGTCCTTAACACCACCTTGCCCTGTTGAAAGGCTAGAATGGAGGTTTGCAAGACAAAGCCGCCAATTCCGAGATCCGCGTGATGGCTGTAATAGCCACAAGAAAGGGAACTATCCAAGAAAGAAGAGTGAGTGATGCATTCTACAGGAGTTTGAAGGGGGCCTTTTGTAAGGCACCTGAGACCAGAGTAAGAACCGAAGGCTCCAAAGGCATCTTGTATGGAGGAACAAAGATGCGACACTCCCTGTATAAAGGTCTTAACCTGAGACTTGGGAGCTATTTTTCACTGGAACAGGACGGATAGGGCTAAAACCTGACATTTGAGAGAAGACAGTGCCAGGGATGAATCTAATCCCGTTTGGAGTAGACTGCAAAAAAGGACGAAATAGAAAACACAAGCGCGAACATCCGTTTTTTTTACATCAAAAGAAAAAAGGACCTTCCAAATACGATGGTCAATACGCATGGAGGCAGGTTTCCCAGGGTTGATCATGGTGGGCGCTACTTGTAACGAGAAACCGGCCTGGGCTAGAATCCAGGATTCAATGGCCAAGCCATTAAACTTGGCACTTTCGAGATCCGGCGGTAAATGGGCCCCTGAGAGAGGAGGTCAGGGAACGTTGGCGACTAGTTGCACTGGTTTTGCACACCACGCTCGGCGTGGCCAGTCTGGTGCGACGAGAAACACCAAGATACCCTACGCCCTGATCTTTTCGATGATCCTTGGGATTAGCGGAAGCGGGCAAAAAATGTAAGAGAGGCAAAGCTGATGCCACTGAAGCACCGGAGCATCTGCTCAGATGGCTAATGGGTCTCGTGACCGAGAAACGAATACCGCAACGCTGGCGCTTAGCCTGGAGGCTAGAAGGTCAACATCCGGAGTAACCCAGCGATAACCAATGAGCCGAAAAAAAAACTTCTGGATGAAGGAACCACTCTCCCAAGGCCATACCTTGACAGCCGAGAAAAAAAAAAACTGCCGCCCGATTCTCTACTCACGGGAAATGAACTGTTGAGATGACTGAATGGTGTGTCTCGGCCCACCGCATAATGTGTGCTACTTCGAGCATCGCTATTCTGCTCTGTTTGCCCCCCCCCTGCCGATTAATGTACGCCGTCTTTGTGGCGTTGTCTGACTAGGTCCGAATGGGACGACCGAATCTCGAGGATATTAAATCGGAAGATGCGATTCCTGAATGGACCATCGTTCTTGAGCCGTGTGGAAACGGAAAATCGCACCCCAACCTAGGAGACTGGTGTCGGTGGTCACTACCCGAAGAAATGATGAACATTGACACAGAGGGGATGTTGACGTCCACCACCTGAGAGACCGCCTGTTCGGGAGGACAGTTGAAGTGGTGGTCCAGGGGGGTCTGGATTTACATTTTAAGCCGATGGCAATGGATGCTGTAGAGGATGGTGATGAAGTTGGGAAACGGTACTGGCTCAATCGATGCCACCATTTTTCCCAGGAACTGCATGCTGAACCACGGGGAGTGGAGGTGGTGCTAGGATGGGGCTGGAGGGGACTTGTTTAGGTACACTAGCCAACTCAGACGAGAGATAATGTCCACCGTGACACTGACACTCTCTGCACAGGCCTGGAGGGATGATCCCTGATGAGGTGGTCGTCTAGGTAGGGCAGAATCATCATGCCCCAAGAGTGCAGAATTGACATTGAAGCAACCATGGCCCTGGTGAAAACTCTGGGACAGCGGCGAGACCAAAGGGTAAGGCCGTGAACTGAAAATGTCAGTCTCCATTAGACTTGAGAAGCATAGAATGTGAAGACATGCGTCCTTGATGTCGAAAGATGCGAGGTATTCCCTTATTTCCAACGAGGTGATAACAGAATGGAGAATCCATTCTGAAATTACGCACTATGACAAACTTGTTTAACAGCTTTAGATTTAGGATGGGGCGCATGGTTACACCCTTCTTTGGAACTATGAATAGGTTTGAGTAAAACACCTTTAAAAGCTTCCCGTGTGAGGAACCGAGATGATGAGTTCATTGTTTGGGAAGAGCGTATATGGCTTGATAAAATGGAACTTCATGCGCCTCTGTCCTCGGAAGACGCGACTGGATAAAGCGTGTTGGCGGGGGAGACGCGATTTCTATCTTGTATCCAGAGGACACCAGGTCTCTGACCCATCGTTCTTGAATGACCACCAGCCAGACCTGACGAAGGAAGAGCAGACGGCCGCCTACCCTGTCCTGTGTCCTCCGGATACTAGAATGAGTTGTTAAGCAGTTATTTGCAGGAAGATGTACCCTCGGGTCTGGTCCAGGGGGGGTCTGTTTTTCCAGGAATGAGCGGGATTGAATGAAGTTTGTGAACCCCTATCTCTGCGCGGGGAACGGGCCAAGATAGAGGAAGTGGTTGCAGATGACCAGATGGAGATACTGCGAACAGGCCGGAGGCAAACCTGTCATAGGTTTCGAAAAGGCCGACTGGGCCTTTGCTAATGGAGGAATTTACTTGTTCCTCCAGTAGGATCCGAGATAATTTGGTCAAATTTATACTCAAACAAGCGCCCACTATGATAAGGTGGGGAAGTTAGACACTTCTTGGAAGCAGAGTTTTGTTGTGAGTTCATTTTCCCCTTCAGCATTGAGGTCTGATGAACTCCCTCTTCTGGTGAAGGAAGGTAGTGAGGCTGATTACCAAGCACCTGGGTATGATGATGATGACTGGGTGCGGGAATTGCTGACTGGATATAAGGCAGCCGACGCCCTTCTGCCTTGCTGGTCATTTCTCAGAGGGATTCTAGGAGACCAGTCTGATTCCTGCTCCTCAAAAGCTAAGTTTTCTGCACTGCTTTTTGCATTTGTGTTTGGTTTTGTTTTGCCTTGTTTTTCTGAATATCTGCCATTCCCTGCTGGGGTGAGTTGAATTCCATTTTGCTCTGTCTTCAGAAAATACCTGAGTGCTGATATAGTCTTTTTTTTCCCTATCAGCCTGTTGGCCCTTGTTTTGATAGGGTTTTTGGCGGATTGCAGACAGCAGCTTTCCTATCCTGTCCTATTTAGTTAGCTTGGGTCCCATCATTTGCTCAGCCTATCTTTCTATCTGTGTGAGTGTTTTTTCATCTTGCTTCACCGTCATTATATGTTGGGGGCTGCCTATTGCTTTGGGGTCTGCTCTGGGGCAGTTTAGATTTCCCTTTCTGTCTTTAGGCTATGTAGTTCTCCGGCTGTGATCGAGGGGTCTAGGGCACCGTAGGAACCCCCCACGGCTACTGCTAGTTGTTGTTGATAGGTTCAGGGGTCTGCAATCCGATAGCTGCCAACTTCTCTGGTTTTCTGGACCTAGCTAGTATTTCTGTTTTTGCCTCCTACGGTGACTCATTCATAACAGAATCACCAGCCATACCGCAGATCCTAGGGTACTCAATAGCAGGAAAGAATTGTAAAAAAAAAAAAAAAAAAAGTGTGTATATTCTTTCCTCTATATCTCTGAGGCCGTAGGGGGAATTTTTTTTTTCTCTCAATGGAGATAAAGCAATTGTCTGATCATGTGGAGCAGCTCGCTGCGGAAGTGCGGGGAATTTCTGCCTACCTTGCTCATTTACATGCTGCTGAACCAAAGATCCCTACTCCTGATGTGTTTCTTGGGGATCGGTCTAAATTTTTGAATTTCAAAAATAATTGTAAATTATTTTTTGCCTTGAAGCCTAACTCGTCAGGGAGCTCCGCGCAGCAGGTTAAAATTGTCATCTCTTTGCTGCGTGGCGATCCCCAGGATTGGGCGTTTTCTTTGAAACCAGATGATCCTATTCTGACTAATGTGAACGCATTTTTTCAAGCCTTGGGGTTGTTGTATGACGAACCTAATGCTATTGATCAGGCTGAAAAGACCCTGTTGGCATTGAGCCAGGGTCGAGATTCTGCAGAATTGTACTGTCAAAAATTCCGAAAGTGGGCGGTCCTTACTACCTGGAATGATAATGCCTTGGCAGCTCTCTTTCGGAAGGGTTTGTCAGAAGCCGTAAAAGATACTATGGTGGGATTTCCTGTTCCCTCTGGTCTTGACGATTCTGTCATTAGCCATTCAGGTTGATCGGCGTTTACGTGAACGCAGGACTGCACGAGAGGTGTTGCCACCTGTTGAACAAGTATCTGAACCTATGCAATGTGATAGAGTTTTGTCCAGGGAGCAACGTCAGGAGTTCAGAAGGCGTAATAAGCTCTGTTTTTTTGTGGAGATGCCTCGCATATTATTTCTGTCTGTCCTAAACGAGAGAAACGTTTTGCACACACGTTTTTTGTGGGTGGTGTTCAACCTAAGTTTCTTCTGGCAATTACTCTGATCTGCTCCCTGTCCACATTTTCCGCCAAGGCTTTTGTGGATTCGGGAGCAGCCCTGAACCTAATGGACTTGGATTTTGCTAAACGTTGTGGATTTCCTATGACACCTCTGCGGACGCCTATCCCTTTGAGGGGGATTGATGCTACTCCTTTGGCTAAAAATAAACCTCAGTTTTGGACCCAGGTGGTAATGCGGATCACCCCAGACCATCAAGAAAATTGCAGATTTTTGGTGTTGCATGATTTGCATGATACCATTGTTCTGGGGTTTCCCTGGTTGCAAATTCATAATCCAGTTTGGATTGGAAATCTGTGTCTGTGGTGAGTTGGGGTTGTCGGTGTGCCCTTAGTGAGGCTCCGGTTTTTTCCACCTCTCCTCAGTCGCATGATGTTCCTGACTATTTGGCGGACTTTTATAATGTATTTAGTGAGAATGAGTCTGCGTCTTTGCCTCCTCATAGGAGTTATGACTGTGCAATTGAACTGAGCCCGGGGTGTAAATTTCCCAAGGGTCGGCTCTTCAATTTATCTGTACCCGAGCACGAGGCTATGCGATCCTATATTAAGGAGGCGTTGGAGAAGGGTCATATTAGACCATCCTCTTCACCCTTAGGTGCCGTTTTTTTTTCGTGGCCAAAAAGGATGGTTCATTAAGGCCTTGTATTGATTATCGTGCCCTCAACAAAATTACTATTAAATATCAGTATCCGTTACCCCTGATTTCGGATCTATTCTCCAGAGTTAAAGGTGCTTGCTGGTTTACCAAGCTTGACCTCAGGGGGGCGTATAATCTTATCCACATTAAGCATGGGGATGAATGGAAGACGGCGTTTAATACTCCGGAGGGACATTTTGAGTACCTGGTGATGCCTTTTGGGCTCACTAATGCCCCTTCTGTCTTCCAGTACTTCATGAACGACATTTTCCGAGTGTCATGATCCCAGTGCAGGTTTTTGAGCTGCACACCGGGGGTTAATGTCTGGAGCTCTGTGCAGGTTTTGACTTGCACACTTGAGGTTAAAGATTGTGGCCTCTTTCTGGTTCTGGGAGAGCTTCATAAACCCCTGGGTAGCTTCAATCCCTGCCAGTTATACTTTTGCCTTTGGCCTAGTGTGCTGACCCCCGTGTGCCTGTTTGTTGCTATTGCTTGTTTATATGGTTCTGACCCGGCTCTGTTTCCCGTTGTGAGTTTGCCTGTTGATTTTGTACTGGGTTATTATCTGTGTATGACTCTTTGCCTGTGACCTGACTACTCTCTGCTCGCCCCCTTTGGTACCTTGCAGTTATCTCTGTGTGTGACTCATTGGCTACATCCTGACTATTCTCACTGTCTTTGCCCCTGGGTAACTTTGTCTCGCAGTTACTCTGCTAGGAATTGTCTTGCAGCTCCTAGCTCTGTGGAGTTTAGGCCACGCCTCTAGCAGTCACGTGCTTCAGGTCCTGCGCCTCTGAAGTACGCATCTTTTCGGTTGCTGCCCGCTCCACAGGTAGCTTTGAGCACGCTTTCGCTTTACTCAGGGCACGCGCACTGGCTCAGTGAGCAAGTTCAGTGCGGTGTCTCTGACACCGAGACTTTGTGGATACATTTTTGATTATCTATCTGGATGATATTTTGATCTTCTCCAAGGATTGGGATTCTCACGTGGAACATGTTCGGACTGTGTTCCGGATCTTGAGGGAGAATTCGATGTCAAAGGATCGAAATGCCTTTTTGGGGTACAGAGGATTTCTTTTTTGGGATTTATTTTGTCTCCATCAACTATTGAAATGGACCCGGCCAAGGTACAGGCCATTTATGATTGGGTTCAGCCCACTTCTTTGAAGGCCCTCCAGAAGTTTTTGGCTTTTGCTAACTTTTATCGGAAATTTATAGCAAAATTTTCTAGTATTGCCAAGCCATTGACTGATCTGACTAAGAAGGGTGCTGATGTGTTGAATTGGTCTCCGGAGGCTGTTTCTTCCTCTAGCAGTCACGTGCTTCAGGTCCTGCGGCTCTGAAGTACCCATCTATTCGGTTGCTGCCCGCTCCACAGGTAGCTTTGAGCACGCTTTCGCTTTACTCAGGGCACGCGCACTGGCTCAGTGAGCAAGTTCAGTGTGGTGTCTCTGACATTATAACTGGCCTACAATTTTTTTTTCTCTCCTCACTTCTGCAGCATGGACCCAATGTGTGCTTTATCTGAGCAGGTGAAAAGCTTGACTCAGTCACTGCAGAAGCTTAGTTTGGAACACCAAGCTCTGGCCCAGTCTCAATGGCGGGTTGAGGACTCAGTTAAGGGGGTACTTTCCGCTGGCTTCCAGCAGGTGGGGAATAGAGATGTCATTTTAGTCCCACCTGAATCCCCGGTTAAATTGCCAGATATATTTTCTGGTAACAAGGATGATTTCAGGGCATTTAAGGAGGGCTGTAAGCCTTTTTTTTTCTTTGAGACCCCGCTCCTCTGGGGATGAGAAACAGAGGGTGGGGGTGGTGATGTCCCTGCTTAGGGGGTCCCCACAAGCCTGGGCATTCTCGCTTTCCTCTTCTGCCCCTGAGAGAATGTCTGTGGATGCATTTTTTGAAGCCTTAGGGCTTATTTATGATGAGCCTGATAGAGTGCGGTTGGCTGAGGACAAAGTAATGAGTGTCTGTCAGGGGGAGCACTCGGCCGAATGGTTCTGTACTGAATTCAGACGTTGGGCAGCGGAGATTTCCTGGAGTGACGCCGCCCTGCGGGGGCTGTTCCACAGAGGCCTGTGTGAACGTCTGAAGGATGCTTTGGCACTTCATCCTCCGCCTGACTCCCTGGAGGATGCCATGGTCCAAGCGGTTCGCATGGATCGCAGGCTGCGGGCTAGAGGCATTATGCAACGGGAAACGCCCTTATTCTTCAGTGGAGATGAGACCCAGACTCTTCCTATGGCTATGGAGGTGAGCGCTGTCACCTGTGAGGGAAAGGAAAGAAGACGCCGCAGGGAAAAGCAGTTGTGCTTCTATTGTGGGAAATCTGGACATTGGAAGAAGGACTGTCCGTCATCCTCCAAGATGGCGGGAAACGACTAGGTCTGGGTAGTAATCGAGGAGGCTACCCAGACCTTCAGGTACAATTTACCTCATGTGCAAAAATGGTGCTGCAGGTGGAACTGGAACTTGGTTATGGTCCTGTTCAGACTACTGCTTTTATTGACTGCGGTTCGGCGGTGAACCTGATTGATGCCAAGGTTATGACTCTTTATAAGATAGGGACAGTCAGGCTTCACGATCCTGTTAAACTTGTGGCAATTGACTCATCTCCTCTTACCCAAGACGGTATCTGTTGCAGGTCTGTACTTTTTTCTCTAAAAGTGGGTTCCACTCATGTGGAGAAACTAAGTTGTCTGGTGGTAGATAACTTGCCTGCAGGACTGGTACTGGGGATGCCTTGGCTTCAACGCCATAATCCTACCATTGATTGGATTACAGGGGAAATCACTCAATGGGGATGCAATAGTAAATGTGGTAACCGGGGACATCTTGTTAACGCTGTTAAATCTGTGTCTGTGTCGTCTGTCGATCTGGAAGGTATTCCGGAGTACCTGAAAGATTTCGAAGACGTTTTTTCCGAAAGTGAGGCTGAGGCGCTGCCACCACATAGACCCTATGATTGTGCCATTGATTTAGTACCCGGAGCCAAGTTACCTAAGGCTCGATTGTTCAATTTGTCTGGGCCTGAGCGCCAAGCCATGAAAGAGTACATAGCTGAGAGCCTCCGTAAAGGGCATATCAGGCCTTTTGTGTCACCTGTGGCAGCAGGGTTCTTCTTTGTGAAGAAAAAAGATGGTGGTTTGCGGCCGTGCCTCGACTTTCGGGAACTGAACAAGATAACGGTTAGGAACTCTTACCCGCTTCCCCTCATCCCAGACTTATGTAACCAGTTAGCTGGGGCCCAATGGTTCTCCAAGTTAGATCTGCGGGGGGCCTACAATCTGATAAGGGTTCGGGAAGGGGACGAGTGGAAAACGGCATTCCTCACATCAGAAGGACTCTTTGAGAACCTGGTAATGCCATTTGGGTTAACTAATGCACCCGCTATTTTCCAAAATTTCATCAATGTTGTGTTTTCTGATCTGATAGGCCATTTTGTTATTATTTATTTGGATGATATTTTGGTGTATTCCCCGGACAGTCAATCTCACTTGCAACATCTAAAGACTGTTCTCCAGAGACTCAGGGAGAACCAATTGTTCGCCAAATTGGAAAAATGTTCGTTTTTTGTACAGGAGCTGTCTTTTTGGGGTTGATTGTGTCCTGTGAGGGGTTTCGTATGGATCCTAAGAAGGTGCTGGCGATCGCTGACTGGGTTCAGCCTCGAGATCTCAAGGGGCTCCAGCGCTTCTTAGGATTTGCGAACTATTACCGGAGATTCATTAAAGGTTTCTCACAAGTGGTTACCCAGAAGGGAGCTGATGTAAAAAATTGGTCTGTACTCGCTAAGGAATCCTTCTCAGCGATTAAGAAATGTTTTATGTCTGCCCCGGTGTTGGTGCAACCTGACCCGTCCAAACCATTCATTGTGGAGGTGGATGCTTCTGAAGTAGGGGTGGGGGCTGTGCTGTCCCAAGGTCCGGCCACCCTTACCAATCTCAAACCCTGTGCCTTCTTCTCCAAGAAGTTCTCTTCAGCTGAGAAAAACTATGATGTAGGCAATAGAGAACTTCTTGCGGTCAAGCTGGCATTTGAGGAATGGAGGCACTTTTTGGAAGGGGCGGCTCACCCTATCACGGTTGTCACGGATCACAAAAATTTGGCATACCTTGAATCTGCTAAGAGGCTTACTCCTAGACAGGCCCGTTGGTCACTTTTTTTTCACGATTTCAGTTCTCAATTACTTTTCGACTGGGGTCCAAAAATGTTAAAGCGGATGCCCTGTCCAGAAGTTTTGATCCAGTGTCTCCCCCTGAGCTGCCGTCCTCCATTCTTCCCCCAGGGGTGGTAGTGGCGGGGGTCTCAACTGAGTTGGAACAAGAAATCCTAAGGGCTCAGGCCCTAGCTCCAGCAACCAGGCCAAGCGATAAACTGTTTGTTCCAGATTCATTGCGGCCTAGACTTCTGCAGGAGTTTCATGATTCTAGGCTGAGTGCTCATCCAGGTATCACGGCCACTAAAGAGGCAGTAGCCAGGGGTTTTTGGTGGCCTTCATTAAGGTCCGATGTCAAGGAATTTGTTTCTGCTTGTGGCATGTGTGCCAGTTCCAAAAGCTCGCATAACCGACCGGCGGGGGAACTCATACCTTTACCAGTTCCTGATAGGCCATGGACTCATCTTTCCATGGATTTTATTACCGGCCTTCCACCTTCCAGGGGCAATACCGTGATCTGGGTGGTGGTGGATAGGTTTTCTAAACAGGCCCATTTCATTCCCTTGGCAGCATTACCTTCAGCAGAAACATTGTCAAGGTTGTTTGTGCAGCATGTGGTCCGATTGCATGGGGTACCCCTGAATGTTGTGTCTGACAGAGGTGTGCAGTTTGTGGCCAAATTTTGGAGGGCGTTCTGTATGAAATTGGGCATCTCACTCTCCTTCTCGTCGGCATATCACCCAGAGAGCAATGGTCAGACGGAACGCACCAATCAATCCCTGGAACAAATTCTCAGGTGTCTGACCTCCGCCAGACAGGAGGATTGGTGTGATGCGTTACCGTTGGCTGAATTCGCTTTTAACAACCGGGTGAGTCAGTCCACCAACATGTCCCCATTCCTGATTAACTATGGCTTTAATCCGCATTTTGGGGAGTTTTCTCGTGTGGATTCCGGTTGTCCAGGGGCAGAGGGGTCCGTTCAACAGTTAAAAAACCTTTGGGCTGAAGTCCGGCGTAATATCTCTCGGGCCCAGGGGAGATACAAATATTTTGCGGACAAAAAGAGAGCCTCGGGAGACATGTTTCAGGTGGGAGAGAAGGTTTGGCTCTCCACACGTAACATCAACTTAAAGGTACCATCAGTTAAGTTGGGACGAAAGTTCATTGGTCCGTACGAGATTATGGACATAGTCAACCCTGTGGCATATAGGTTGCGTCTCCCCGCCTCCTTAAAAATATCTAATGTGTTCCATAAGTCTCTGTTGAAACCAGCAGGATCTGTCAAAGAGAACTCTGAGACTGTTGTTCCTCCAGTGCTGGTGGAGGGTCAATTGGAGTATGAGGTCGGACATATTGTGGACTCTCGGCGGGTGCGCCGCTCTTTGCAGTACCTGGTCCACTGGAAGGGATATGGACAAGAAGAGCGCTCATGGGTCCCTGCTCGTTCGGTACATGCAGATCGCCTGGTTCAGGCGTTCCATGCCAAGTACCCGGGGAAGCCTGGGGGTCCAGAGGCCCCCCCCGTTGAGAGGGGGTACTGTCATGATCCCAGTGCAGGTTTTTGAGCTGCGCACCGGGGGTTAATGTCTGGAGCTCTGTGCAGGTTTTGACCTGCACACTTGGGGTTAATGATTGTGGCCTCTTTCTGGTTCTGGGAGAGCTTCATAAACCCCTGGGTAGCTTCAATCCCTGCCAGTTATACTTTTGCCTTTGGCCTAGTGTGCTGACCCCCGTGTGCCTGTTTGTTGCTATTGCTTGTTTATATGGTTCTGACCCGGCTCTGTTTCCCGTTGTGAGTTTGCCTGTTGATTTTGTACTGCGTTATTATCTGTGTATGACTCTTTGCCTGTGACCTGACTACTCTCTGCTCGCCCCCTTTGGTACCTTGCAGTTATCTCTGTGTGTGACTCATTGGCTACATCCTGACTATTCTCACTGTCTTTGCCCCTGGGTAACTTTGTCTCGCAGTTACTCTGCTAGGAATTGTCTTGCAGCTCCTAGCTCTGTGGAGTTTAGGCCACGCCTCTAGCAGTCACGTGCTTCAGGTCCTGCGCCTCTGAAGTACGCATCTTTTCGGTTGCTGCCCGCTCCACAGGTAGCTTTGAGCACGCTTTCGCTTTATTCAGGGCACGCGCACTGGCTCAGTGAGCAAGTTCAGTGCGGTGTCTCTGACACCGAGACTTTGTGGATACATTTTTGATTATCTATCTGGATGATATTTTGATCTTCTCCAAGGATTGGGATTCTCATGTGGAACATGTTCGGACTGTGTTCCGGATCTTGAGGGAGAATTCGATGTATGTCAAAGGATCGAAATGCCTTTTTGGGGTACAGAGGATTTCTTTTTTGGGATTTATTTTGTCTCCATCAACTATTGAAATGGACCCGGCCAAGGTACAGGCCATTTATGATTGGGTTCAGCCCACTTCTTTGAAGGCCCTCCAGAAGTTTTTGGCTTTTGCTAACTTTTATCGGAAATTTATAGCAAAATTTTCTAGTATTGCCAAGCCATTGACTGATCTGACTAAGAAGGGTGCTGATGTGTTGAATTGGTCTCCGGAGGCTGTTTCTTCCTTTCAGGAGCTGAAGCGAAGATTCACTTCTGCCCCGGTTTTGCGGCAACCTGATGTCTCACTCCCGTTCCAGGTAGAGGTGGACGCTTCTGAGATTGGTGCAGGAGCTGTTTTGTCCCAAAAGGATCCTGTAACATCTAAAATGAATCCCTGTGCTTTCTTTTCCCGAAAGTTCTCTCCATCTGAACGTAACTATGATGTGGGGAATCGGGAACTGTTAGCCATGAAATGGGCATTTGAGGAGTGGAGACATTGGTTGGAGGGAGCTAAACATCAAGTCGTGGTCCTCACTGACCACAAGAATTTGATTTACCTGGAGTCGGCCAAATGCTTGAACCCTAGACAGGCTAGGTGGGCCTTGTTTTTTTTACACGTTTTGATTTTGTGGTCTCTTTTCTTCCTGGCACTAAGAATGTCAAGGCTGACGCTCTCTCTAGGAGCTTCTTTGCTGATTCTCCTGTGGTGATCAAGCCTGCTACCATCTTAGGCGAAGGGGTAGTTCTTTCTGCCATCTCGCCCGATTTGAGACGTGCTCTGGAAGAGATCCAGGAGGACAAACCTGAGCGTTGTCCCAGGGGAAAGTTGTATGTTCCTGACCAGTGGAAGAAGAGGGTGATGTCTGAAGTTCATTGCTCTGCATTGGCTGGTCATCCAGGTATTTTTGGTACTAGAGATCTGGTGAGTCGGTCTTTTTGGTGGCCCGCCTTGTCTCGTGATGTCAGGAATTTTGTGCAGTCCGGTGGGACTTGCTCCTGGTCTAAACCTTGTTCTCGCTCTAGTGGGTTGTTGATGCCTTTGCCGGTCCCCAGGAGGCCATGGACCCATATTTCAATGGATTTCATCTCTGATATGCCTGTCTCTCAGAGAATGACTGTTATTTGGGTGATTTGTGATAGGTTCTCTAAGATGGTTCATCTTGTACCACTCCCTAAGTTGCCATCTTCCTCTGAGTTGGTGCCCCTGTTTTTGCAACAGGTGGTTCGCTTGCACGGGATTCCTGAGAACATTGCATCTGACAGAGGAGTTCAGTTTGTGTCTAGATTTTGGAGGACTTTCTGTTCCAAGCTGGGAATTCAGTTGTCCTTCTCCTCTGCTTTTCACCCTCAGACCAATGGGCAGACAGAGAGAAGAAACCAGACCTTGGAGTCGTATTTGAGATGTTTTATTTCCGCTGATCAGGATAATTGGGTTTCATTTTTGCCCTTGGCTGAATTTGCTTTAAATAATAGAGCTAGTTCTGCCACTTTGATGTCACCTTTTTTTTGTAACTTTGGGTTTCATCCTCGATTTTCTTCAGGGCAGGTGGAGCCTTCTGCCTGCCCAGGTGTTGACACTGTGGTGGAGAGAATGCACCAGATCTAGGACCAAGTGGTGGATAAGTTGTCTCTCTCCCAGGATAAGACCCAGCGGTTTTCCAACCGACATAGGACCATTGGTCCCCAGTTTAAGGTTGGTGATATGGTTTGGTTATCATCAAAAAATATCGCTATGAAGGTGGCTTCTCCTAAGTTTAAGCCTAGATTTATTGGACCTTACAAGATTTTGGAGATTATTAATCCGGTCTCTTTTCGTTTGGCTCTTCCTGTCACATTTAAAATCCATAATGTTTCATAAGTCCTTGTTGAAGAGGTTTGTTGAACCAGTAGTTCCTGGGGTGGCACCTCCGGACCCTGTATTGGTTGAAGGTAACATGGAATATGAGGTAGAGAAGATACTGGATTCTCGTCTGGCTAGATGGAGACTCCAGTATTTGGTTAAGTGGAAGGGTTATGGTCAGGAGGATAATTCCTGGGTCTCTGCCTCTGATATTTATGCCAAAAGATTGGTGCGTGCCTTTCATCGGGCTCACCCTGATCGCCCTGGTGGCGTGGATGAGGGTTCGGTGACCCCTCCTCAAGGGGGAGGTACTGTTGTGAGTTCATTTTCATTTTCCCCTTCACTATTGAGGTCTGATGAACGCCCTCTTCTGGTGAAGGAAGGTAGTGAGGCTGATTACCAAGCACCTGGGTATGATGATGATGACTGGGTGCGGGAATTGCTGACTGGATATAAGGCAGCCGACGCCCTTCTGCCTTGCTGATGATCTCTCTGAGGGATTCTAGGAGACCAGTCTGATTCCTGCTCCTCAAAAGCTAAGTTTTCTGCACTGCTTTTTGCATTTGTGTTTGGTTTTGTTTTGCCTTGTTTTTCTGAATTTCTGCCATTCCCTGCTGGGGTGAGTTGAATTCCTTTTTGCTCTGTCTTCAGAAAATACCTGAGTGCTGATATAGTCTTTTTGAAGCCTAGCGTCTTCAGGGCCTTTTTCCCTATCAGCCTGTTGGCCCTTGTTTTGATAGGGTTTTTGGCGGATTGCAGACAGCAGCTTTCCTATCCTGTCCTATTTAGTTAGCTTGGGCCCCATCATTTGCTCAGCCTATCTTTCTATCTGTGTGTTTTTTCATCTTGCTTGAGCGTCATTATATGTTGGGGGCTGCCTATTGCTTTGGGGTCTGCTCTGGGGCAGTTTAGATTTCCCTTTCTGTCTTTAGGCTATGTAGTTCTCCGGCTGTGATTGAGGGGTCTAGGGCACCGTAGGAACCCCCCCCACGGCTACTGCTAGTTGTTGTTGATAGGTTCAGGGGTCTGCAATCCGATAGCTGCCAACTTCTCTGGTTTTCTGGAATTAGCTAGTATTTCTGTTTTTGCCTCCTACGGTGACTCATTCATAACAGTTTGCTCACCGCTCCTGGAGACATAGGGCTCTCCTGATGGCAACTGCAAGTGCGGCATAGTTAGCCGCACGTTAGGGAGGCATGCACAACGAAATCCCTGGCCAGGGCAATCTAGTAATGCGAGACTGACCGCATCATGAGGTAGGTTAATGTCTCGAACGATCTTAGCTAGAGCCACTACGCGGGCTACCATAGGTCTGGCCACTAGGTGGTGCCAAAGGAGGGGAAGAGTGCTGCCCCGGCAGCCTCAAGGACTGACCGAGCAAGATTGTATATCTGGCGGTCAGTGGGGTTTCTGATGGATGAGTCGTGAGGCAGAGACAGGAGAGATTTGGACGCGAGCAGTCTTATGGGTGGATCCACTGCGCGGAAGTCAGTCCACTCCTTTCTTAGTGTAGGAATCACCACACCGTGTAAAAGGGTACCTGGCTTTCAGTGGCTTTTTGCCCTGTGAATCGATCGTCTGGGCAACTTCTAGTCTTTTGAACAATATCCATAAAAACAGGGTGGTCGGCTAAAAACCTTGAGGACGTTTGGCCCTTTTGAAAGACACGGAGTGAACCGGGCAAGTAAAGGGAGCTTCGTCTACTTTCAGAACTTTATTGACCACATCAATGAGAGAATATAGAGACTCCAGGTCTACGGCCACATCAGACAAGTATTGTGAGTCGTGTTGACTGCACAGTCCTGATGAGGGGAAGTGTGAAACAGTCTGAGGACGCCGAGGCACGAGAGTGTCGGGGGGACGAGTTGTGGGGATTCCTGAGCGCAGTCCAGCCCCCGCTTGAGGAAGACTCTTGTTAGGCGAGAGGATCTATAGCCTTGGCCAAAGAGGCCATGTACTGTGCCAGAGACGTATCCATCCATTAAGGGGGCTAGGCACACTAGGGTCCGCATTAGCAGGGAGCTCCTGTACGCATGCCAGGTCTCTGACCCATTGTAGTAGCAGGCTGCACCAAATGCCTTACGGTGTCTGCGTCAGGGTATTATATGCGGTACATTTTGTTCGTTGCACACCCCCCCTTTTTTCCAGAGATATAGGGGGGTGCACGCTATGGAGAACTTTGTGTGAGACACACACCACTGTGTTTTACATATTGCACCAATTTTGATGCTGCCACCTTTAAACATTCCCATGTGAGGAAGGGGTTAAGCGCTGTGCACCAGCTTTCCATGTCCTGAGTCCGTGTCCCATAGATGAGGATGCCTGTAGTGACACTGCGCATGTGAAGTATGATTGCATTCCCCTGCCTGTATGACACAGGGGCGAAAGTGGGGAGCCCGAGAACAAGACGCTTCTGGTGAGGAACGAGAAGCGCCAGGCGAAGGGGGTGGAGCAGGGGCAGGATGTGGCCACAGTGTTGCTTGCTCAGAGTGAGAAGCGTCTATAAAGTGGGCGGAGCCGCCGGGTGAGCGGAGCTTGGCCTATCCCGGTCAGAAGCCAGGGGCTAAATTCTCGGCCGCGGTGGTGTCACAGCAATGGCCGCGGAGGGGCCGCGGCAATGGTACAGGCCGCATGACAGTGCTGGAACGCAGTTTTAGCCCTTGGTGCCCATCACCCCCTGGGGACCCGGACAACTGAAGGATCATCAGAGAAGCCCTTTTCTCCCCCTGCCGACCGCAGGCGCTCCACTGCTGAGGAGAGATGCATCAGAGAAGCCCTTTTCTCCCCCTGCCGACCGCATGCGCTGCACTGCTGAGGAGAGATGCATCAGAGAAGCCCTTTTCTCCCCCTGCCGACCGCAGGCGCTGCACTGCTGAGGAGAGATGCATCAGAGAAGCCCTTTTCTCCCCCTGCCGACCGCAGGCGCTCCACTGCTGAGGAGAGATGCATCAGAGCCGGGAGCGTGAAGCAGAGCCGGGTGGCCAGTGTAGTAGGCCCAGATTGGGATTGTGGGCCGCACAGATCCTCCTCAATCCACCTTCCCTTTAATAGGGAGGTGGAGAGGTCTCTGTCGCTTCCAGTCACCATCCACTTTCGGGCAGTGGTGGTGCAGTGGGGCCGCACGGACGCCGCATTGAGCCTCTGCATGTTACCTGAGGTAATCTTTCTTGTCAGGATTGGTGAGGCAAGCTGGCATGTCCTGCTGAAGAACCTGGCTCCAGAAGGGGGTACTTGGGGGCAACACCCCATGTTCCCATCTGTTGCTGATGTGGGGAGAGCGGACCCATTGAAGGGATCCGTTGCACCTAAGGAGAGCCCAGGCAAGCGTTGAGGTTGCAGGAGGGGATACAGGGAGACAACACTCCACGCGCCCGCCTGTTGATGGTTTTGGGAGATCGGGACCTTGAAAGTCCCCGTCGCCCTCTCAATCCATTGAAAAAAAATTAAAGGTAAAATGTAAAAATTAAAATAATAACGTCGGGGTCTGAAGCCAGACCCTAGTGCCTCCTACAGACACTAAGCAAGAACTGGCTCAGAAGAGAGCCAGCAGAGGGTGTATACTGCAGAGGAGGAGTCAATTTCTTTGTGCATTTTCTTAGTGTCCTCCTAGTGGCAAAAGCAAAACACCCATGGTCCTGTGTCCCCCAATGAGGCGAAGGAGAAAAAATAATTTTTAGACATTGCCTTGTGTACAGCCAAAAACTAGTCACACGGATGCATATCAAGGTTCTCCCAGCCAGATGACAGCAAATATTGGATGAATTGCTGATTAAATAATTTTCCTGTGGATGTCTAACCTCTAATAAAGAGGTGTGTTATGCATACTATTTTTAATAAGTTCTGTCTTGCATTTGTTAAAGACCAGGTGCGTTTGTATTGCTTACAGTTGTGGCCAAAAGTATTGACACCCCTGCAATTCTGTCAGATAATATCCAATTTCTTCCTGAAAATGATTGCAAACACAAATTCTTTGGTATTATCTTCATTTAATTTGTCTTAAAAGAAAAAACACAAAAGAGAATGAAGCAAAAAGCAAAACATTGATCATTTCACACAAAACTCCAAAAATGGGCCAGACAAAAGTATTGGCACCCTCAGCCTAATACTTGGCTGCACAACCTTTAGCCAAAATAACGGTGACCAACCGCTTCAGGTAACCATCAATGAGTTTCTTACAATTCTCTGCTGGAATTTTAGACCATTCTTCTTTGGCAAACTGCTCCAGGTCCCTGATATTTGAAGGGCTCCTTCTCCAAACTGCTATTTTTAGATCTCTCCACAGGTGTTCTATGGGATTCAGGTCTGGACTCATTGCTGGCCACCTTAGAAGTCTCCAGTGTTTTCTCTCAAACCATTTTCTAGCGCTTTTGGAAGTGTGTTTTGGATCATTGTCCTGCTGGAAGACCCATGACCTCTGAGGGAGACCCAGCTTTCTCGCACTGGGCCCTACATTATGCTGCAAAATTTGTTGGTAGTCTTCTGACTTCATAATGCCATGCACACGGGCAAGCAGTCCAGTGCCAGAGGCAGCAAAGCAACCCCAAAACATCAGGGAACCTCCGCCATGTTTGACTGTAGGGACCGTGTTTTTTTCTTTGAATGCCTCTTTTTTTCTCCTGTAAACTCTATGTTGATGCCTTTGCCCGAAAAGCTCTACTTTTGTCTCATCTGACCAGAGACCATTCTTCCAAAACGTTTTAGGCTTTTTCAGGTAAGTTTTGGCAAACTCCAGCCTGGCTTTTTTATGTCTCGGGGTAAGAAGTGGGGTCTTCCTGGGTCTCCTACCATACAGTCCCTTTTCATTCAGACGCCGACGGATAGTACGGGTTGGCACTGTTGTACCCTCGGACTGCATGGCAGCTTGAACTTGTTTGGATGTTAGTCAAGGTTCTTTTTCCAACATCCGCACAATCTTGCGTTGAAATCTCTTGTCAATTTTTCTTTTCCGTCCACATCTAGGGAGGTTAGCCACAGTGCCATGGGCTTTAAAATTCTTGATGACACTGCGCACGGTAGACACAGGAACATTCAGGTCTTTGGAGATGGACTTGCAGCCTTGAGATTGCTCATGCTTCCTCACAATTTGGTTCCTCAAGTCCTCAGACAGTTCTTTGGTCTTCTTTCTTTTCTCCATGCTCAATGTGGTACACACAAGGACACAGGACAGAGGTTGAGTCAACTTTAATCCATGTAAACTGGCTGCAAGTGTGATTTAGTTATTGCCAACACCTGTTGTTAGGTGCTACAGGTAAGTTACAGGTGCTGTTAATTACACAAATTAGAGAAGCATCACATGATTTTGTCCACCCTCTTTTTTATGTTTGGTGTGGAATTATATCCAATTTGGCTTTAGGACAATTCTTTGTGTTTTTTCATTTAAGACAAATTAAATGAAGATAATAATACCAAAGAATTTGTGTTTGCAATCATTTTCAGGAAGAAACTGAGTATTATCTGACAGAATTGCGGGGGGGTGTCAATACTTTTGGCCACAACTGTACATCTATTATACCCACATGACACAACAGCTTTTTGCAAGGGTGTATAACTTGACAGTAGCGAATCTACAATCAGTGCCATTTATAAGATTAGAACAGACTCCCATCTTTTAATCTAGAGAATACTACTGGAAATTTATGAAAGTGATCAATTAAAGGGGTTTTCCTTATAATATGTATCACCTATCTACAACTGAGGTAATAAATGTCTGATCTCTGTGACACCTACTGAACACTTAGATCAAATGTGGTTACAGATTCCCTTTATCTAAACTATTAATATGGAAATACAGGCTATAGAATACTGAGAACATTCCTTCCTGTATGTCTCATATCAGATGTGTTGTGGATAAATCTTTTATCACTTTATATAAATGAGCTCTTCCAGACTCTGGGGAGGATGGTGCCTGGAAGATAACTCTGCCTGCAGAGATTATTTTACATGAAGGGGGAGTTACCAGTTTCAGGTGTAGTGGTTACCAGTGTGATGTATAATGGTCGCTCTCTTCTCCCTGATCTCCCTGCAGAGGTGTGTGCGATTATACCTGACACATCTGCAAGTTCCTCTCCGCTTCCAGCTCACAGGCAGACAGGGTTGTAATATTGTTTCATTACAGCAGAGCTCAGAGGACATCAAATGTGTTTAACACTGAACAGGAAAAATTAAATTTATCTTCTTGCAGTTACTTGTCTCACACCGGTAACCATTACACATCACACTGGTAACTCCCCCTTCATGTAAAATAATCTCTGGAGGCAGAGTTATCTGCCAGGCACTCTGGAATAAGGCTAGTTTCACTGACCTGCGTCGGTCTGTGCACGGCCGCCGCTAAGCTCCACCCCTGCCGCACCTCCTCCTGTTAGCTCCACCTATAGGTGCATAACACTGCATGCGACCTGCGTACCCTATCTTTAGCATTGGGTACGCAGGCCGTGATCAGGTATGCGTTTGCCGGCGCATGCGTCTTTTTGACGGTGCGCCGAACTGCGCCAAACGCACCGTGTTGCATTCTGGTGTGCTCGGCGCACCGTCAAAAGGACGTATGCGCCGGCAAATGCATACCAGCACATGGCCTGCGTACCCAATGCTAAAGATAGGGTACGCAGGTCGCATGCAGCGTCATGCGCCCATAGACGGAGCTAACAGGAGGAGGCGCGGCAGGGGCGGATCTTAGTGGCAGCCGTGCGCAGGCCGACGGAGGCCAGTGAAAAGCTAGTGTGAAACTAGCCTAAGACATTGGATTGCAGATATCAAGATATTTTATTCCGCTTCCTATGACCTACATGTCCATATAGACGGCTTAGGAGGGGAGATCCTACTGACAGACTCCCTTTAAAAATAGGGTCCAAGCCTGCTTTTTTCTTAGTTGCAGTCAAAATAAATGGAATAACATGGTTGCACTTTGTTTATAGGACTGATGGCACTATCGAACAATGTACTTTGCGATCTCAGCTAGCCGCATAACAAATGGGGGGTGGCAGTGTGTGTGTGTGTGTGTAACCCCGATGCTCTGAATAGTTGTTAACACAGATTTTATCACATATAATGTAAATCTATAATAATAAATGCCCTAAGCAGCTTCCGGTTGTAACAACTTCCGTCCAGTTGTAACCGGTGACGTCACCACACACACGCACATGTTAACCCTCAACACACCACACCGCCTCAACACACACTCCTCTCACCTTTCACCTCCACTCACGTCCACTCACTCTTTCACTCCATATACGTTCCTTTCTCTCCGTTTCTCATACACCGTCATCGTCGCTGCCCCGACATCTTCCTCCGCCGCCGCGATCCTGGATCCAGACGTTCTCCAGGCCGCCGACATGTTCTTGCGGCGACGCCATCTTGGATTTCGTGAAATCCCGCGAGATTCAAGATGGCGTCGCCGCAAGAACATGTCGCTGGCGTGGACGACTCGGGATCCAAAAAGATGGCGTCGGCGAAGTCTCGCGAGATTACGCCGACGCCATTTTGGATCCCGATGTCGTCCACGCCGGCGACATGTTCTTGCGGCGACGCCATTTTGGATCGGCGAAATCCCGCGATAGTCAAGATGGCGTCGCCGCAAGAACATGTCGCCGGCGAGGACGACGTCGGGATCCAAAATGGCGTCGGCGAAAACGCGCGAGATTTCGCCGACGCCATTTTGGATCCCGACGTCGTCCACGCCGGCGACATGTTCTTGCGGCGACGCTATCTTGACTATCGCGGGATTTCACGATACTCAAGATGGCGTCGCCGCAAGAACTTGTCGCCGGCGTGGACAACGTCTGGATCCAGGATGGCGCCGGCGGAAGATGCCGGGGATCGTGGAGCAGCGGCGATGACGGCGTGAGTATGAGAGACGGAGTGAGAGAAAGGGTCGTATGTGGAGTGAAAGAGTGAGTGGAGATGGTGAAAGGTGAGAGGATGTGTGTTGAGGAGTGTGTGTGTTGAGGGTTAACATGGCAAGAGGTGTGATGCTATCGCATCCTCCCGATGCGATAGCATCGGGCCATAATCTAGTAGGTCATAAATGTCCTTATTGGGAAAACCTTTTTAAGACTAATGACAATTTTCAATTTACCACGTGTTCACGGGCCACATCACAGGTCTATCCAAAACTAAATATCCTCAAACAACTCAGGATCTAGAACAGAATTCGGTGTTCAGCTTGGTATGGATAAATGTGGTTCTGGTGGTTAGACACACACATATCCCTACAGTATGAATATTTATATGAACCTCCTACATACCCAGATCTTTAAAATCTTGTCTTGGGGAAAAACAATTATGCACTTTCATTTCTGAATGGAATTAACATGGATCTTAGAAGTTGGCTTTCAGTGAGACGGATCTTAAATTCTACAATAATTAACAAGTGCTTTATTACTGTACATCAGAAATATGGACAATATGACGACATTTATATAGAAATAACATGCCTAATTAAACTTGCTGCCACCATCATCTTCCTCCTCTAGTTCTGCATCATAGTCCTCTTGATTGTCAGAGTCTAACGCCAATAAATAGGCTTGTGGGTCCATGCGACTATGTTCTGCCCACCTTTGCTTTTTCATTTTTTTCTTTAGCCGTTTTTGCTTTATAATCTCTGCCAGCTGTTGCTGCTGTGAGAATTCAGTAGCGACCGTTTCTACTTGCTTCTCCTTCATTCTTTTCTTGTACTCTGCAATTTTCTTGTTAAATTCTACGTGGTCAATTCCATACACACTACGAGGTGGGGTCGCCAACGTATCAGCAATGGATGAAGAGTCCAATTTACTGAAAAAAATGAAATGTATATATATTTATCAAGTAACAAAATAAGTTCCTACTTTTTTCCTTTTGCATTGTCAGCCATTGTACCCGAGATCTATTCTGTATTGATTTAGGGATCAATTCTCATAATAAGTTGGGTCAACAGCAGGGAATGTATATTCCACATAGATGCACACTCTGTATGATGCTCTCGGTAAGAGACGGACTTAAATAATATATTAAAATAGGTGATATAGTATATATTTTTAACCCCTTAATGAAAGGGTGATTTTTAATTTGTGTACCTTTATTTTTTTCCTTTGCAGATACAGTCACCCCATCCAATATATGCATGAAAAAAGACCCTTTAATTTTGCTGAATTATAATGTATTTGTGCAATAAGTGTACATCTGGCTTAATGTATAATGCAAAGTACACTTACAATACAAGATTACAATAATAATTCAGTCTGTAGTTTACCATAGTAAAGTTGAAGGCTTTGTGACTTGCGATGACAACTTTATGGAAAACTAATATTTGTCTCAAAGGTGAACCGAAAAAAATATTTAAATGAAAAATAAGTTGATATGCAGGGACAGAGATATATAGATATAGCAAATCCTCTCAAAGCCAGAAACAGCCACTAAAAGCTGTGAATAACTGTCTACGTGAAAGACAGGAGCTTCTTAAAGATCATGTATAAGGCTAGTTTCACATTTGCGTCTTTGTGCGCAAGTAGAACCGCATGCAAAAATGCGCATGCGTTCTCTAGGTGTCACATTTCACAGGAGGAAAATCCTTAAAATCCTTGAAACAGACTCCACCAAATAATGTTTCTTTGTGTGGGGGGTGGTTTAAACCAGTGTCTAGACATGTTTACTCTTAAAACGCATGCGTACGCATGTCCATGCGCACGCCTGCGTTCCCATAGACTGTAACGCGTTGTTTTGACGTATTCTGTGAGCAAGCATTTTTTTGACGTCTTTGGGTGGACCCAAAAACGCAACATGTTGCGTCCGGCGCATCTAGACGCACATCTGGAAAAACGCATGCGCACAAAAACGCAGACGAACGCAAGACCATGCGTACGCCATGTTAAACATAGGTACACATGACGCATGCGCATGGATGCACTGCGCACAAAAACGCTAATGTGAAACCAGCCTTATACAACCAGGCCCCAAATTACTAACTAGATACGTTTTCTAAGTTTGTTTGTAACCTGAGTTTGTATGCAAGTTTGTACAAGGCCAGTCAAAGAAAAAAAAACGTCACTATATTGGTAGCCCTCCCCCCGAATCATATGTAGGGGAGGTCTCATGGGAACACGGACACTGCCTGTTATTTATTCATATTTTATTTTTCAGTCATGCTCAATTTTAAAATGGTGGTCAGTTGTTTTGCTTTAAGGTCAAATTTCCTGATGTGGCTAGATCCAAAATCTATATGGAATTACAGCTAGGGCGAGTTGCAGGTCCTTTTGATGACCCGCCATTTGTTAAGTTTCGCATTTTCCCCCCTTGGTATTGTTCCCAAGAAGGAATCTGGCTCCTTTAGACTTATTAACCATGTTTCTTACCTCATGGTTCGTCTTTGAATGATGAGGTGGATAAGTCTTTGGTTTCAGTTCACTATACTTCACTTGACACTGCTTTGGATATTCTGAGGGTTTATGGTAAGGATTCTCTTTTATCCAAATCAGATATTCAAATCTGCTTTCCACCTACTCCCAAGTGAACCCATCAAGTTTTAATTCATTAGGTTTTAATTTAGATAAATCCTTTTTTGACAAATGTTTACCGATGGGCTTTTCCCTTTCTTGTTTTTACTTCGAAGTGTTCTCTTCCTTTTTGCAGTGGGTCGTACAGTCTAAATTTTAAGAGGGGGGTATTTTTTATTATTTAAGTTGATTTCTATTTTGAGGTCCCTTCAATTCTAATTCTTACATTTATTTAGCGATGCACCTGCGATCCGACCAGCGATCCGACCCGGTCAGGATCGCTGGTGCATCGCTAAATGATCGCTAGTGAGCTGTCACACAGGCAAACCTCACAACGATGCAGCAGCGACGCAGCGCACGATACTCACCTTTCACACACAGCGATCCTGACGTCCTCCCACCCGCCGCTCGTCGTCACAACAGGAAGCTGACGACGAGACATGGAGCCGGACATTCTCGCACAATCAGCGATGGACAGCGGGGGAGCCGGTCGGAGGTAAGTATCACACATAGCGATATCGCTATAACGTCACAAAATCGGTGACGTTATAGCGATATCGCTATGTGTAAATCCCCCTTAAGGTTTGTCAAGGTCTCCTTGATACGTTCATCTCTGTTTGTTCTGAATGTGGGATTCCTATCGCTTTCGAAAAAACAGTTGCACCCACCAAATCTCTGGAATTCTTAGACATTATTATAGATTCATCTAATATGGAGTGTAGGTTACGCAAAGAAAAAAATTACAAAATTCCCTTTTGCTTATTCTTACTAAAGATAAAGTCACTTTGAAAGAACTTCAATCTCTGCTGGGATCAATGAATTTTGCATTACGAGTGCTTCCCATGTGGAGGGTTTTTTCTAGGCGTCTTTACGACGCTACAAAGGGCCTTAAGTCTCCTGGCTCTCATGTCAGGGTGAATGCTGAAATTAGAGAGGAAGTTAAAGTATGCCTTGAATTTCTCTCCAATTTCAATATCACGAAACAATCACTGACCTCAGGGAGACCAGTCAAAGAAAACACTGCGGCAGCTGGCAAAGGCGCTCAATCAGTGAAATCCTAGGTGCATTGCTCCCTGGGAAATACGAATATGCAAATTAAGTCCGTTGAGCCTCATTTAAGAGTCTCAAACACGGGACTAGCCAGATCTTCCTCCAGGGAAGGACCCTTTCGGAAACCACCATTACCACCATATTAAGTGGCCCTTTAAGTCAATATCCAGCTCTTTACGAGTTTACAGATATGACAAGGGAAATACCAAGGCCAGGTATCCATCCACAGACAGCTGTTTCGGGGTGTTGCCCCTCATCAGTGTGGAGTAGGATTCTGGCTAGGTGGGAGCAATGCCTAGTAGACCAACATCACGAAACAATCACTGACCTCAGGGAGACCAGTCAAAAACACTGCAGCAGCCGGCAAAGACGCTCAATCAGTGAAATCCTAGGTGCATTGCTCCCTGGGAAATACAAATATGCAAATAAAGTCCGTGGAGCCTCATTTAAGAGTCTCAAACACGGGACTAGCCAGATCTTCCTCCAGGGAAACTCGTAAAGAGCTGGATATTGACTTAAAGGGCCACTTAATATGGTGGTAATGGTGGTTTCTGAAAGGAGCCACTCCTTGGCTGGGTCCTTCCCTGGAGGAAGATCTGGCTAGTCCCGTGTTTGAGACTCTTAAATGAGGCGCCGCAGACTTTATTTGCATCTCCAATTTCAATGGTATATCTTACTGGCAGAGTTCTTTTGTGGATTCTAATTCCATTACTGTTTTCTACGGACAAATCAGCAGGTTTCGGTGTTTGGTGCTTTTCCCATTGGTCAAGCCATAGCTGGCCTGAATCCTGGGTCTCACATAAATTAACTGACAATGGGATGGTTTCGGACCTTTTTTCTTTATTCTTATGCATTTTTTTTATGGGGTCATTTTTTAAAGGATAAGAAACTTTTAATTCCTTTCAATCGCCCGAGTGTAGTTTTTTCTATTAATACTCTTTCTTCCAAGAATATTTTTGCTGCTAGGATCCTCAGATTTTTAGTCCTTCATTGTATAAAATATAACATTTGGTTGAAATCTAAGCTAGGCATTAATGATAATTAATTTGTAATTCCATTTGTCACTGGCAGTGTTCCGTCAATTGGCCCTGGACGCAGACAGGGAATTAACGCCTTGCACCCCGATTCTTTGGGATATAATTCATGGTTAACCTCTCTATTAAAAACTCATTAGCCAACAAAACACGGGTTGATTATCTAGACGCATGGAACCAATGGGTTATTTTTTGTGTTTCATACAAACTCTCTTTTACTGAATCCTATGCATTGTCAGCTGTGAAATTCGCCGAAAATTTATTTAAAAGAGGGCTGTCATATTCGTCTCTAAGTCAATTTCAGGGGTTTCTTTCTTTTTAAAAATTGGCCGGTGGTAATCCGCTCTCAAGTTTTATCCTAGTCAACCAATTTTTGAAAGGCTTTAAGAAAGGAACTTTTAAAAACGATGCGAGATGACCGATTTCCCTTCAGCTTCTTAAAGACTTATGTCGGACTCTGAAATCAATTTGCAATAATCACTTTGATTCTTGTCTTTTCAGTGCAGCTTTTTGTCTTGCATTTTTTGCTGCGTGTCGGTGAAATTGTATTGTCAAAATAGTCAGATCCATCAGATCGGATGTTTACTGATGTGCTAATTGAGGACTCCCACCTAATTTTGTTTATAAGAAAATCTAAAATGGACCAGTTGGGTAAAGGCGCTAGTATTCGTTTAAATTCCATTTCTGATGTTATCATCTGCCCTGTTGCCAACATAATGAATTGGTTGCGAGTAAGGCCCGTCCATCCCGGTCCATTTTTCATCCACTCTAATGGGGAACCTGCGACCATTTTCCAATTTAATTCAATACTTAAAAAATGTTTGGTAAAGTTAGGTAAAGGCCATTTAAAAATCACATCCCACTAATTTAGAATTGGTGCTGCAACAGAAGCAGCTAGGTCAGGGTTTAGGGATGATAGGATTATGCAATTGGGTAGATGGGACTCTAGACGGTTTAAGTTGTATGTTCGTCAAGGTCTTTATCTTTATTAAATTATTGCATTCTTTTGCAGATCCTTTATCTGTTTGAATTATTGGACACTCGTTCATTTTTTGGGCTTAGAAGAGAGCCTATCAAAGGTCTTATTCAGAAAATTTATCATTTAATTCTTCTCACCTCAGAATATTTTGGCACAGTGTCAGAGGCATGAAATGGAAAGACTTAAGGGGGTTTTACACTAAGCAATATCGCTAAAACGTCACTGGTTTTGTGACTTTATAGCGATATTGCTAGCGATATCGCTATGTGTGATACTTACCTCCGACCGGCTCCCCCGCTGTCCATCGCTGATCGCGCGAGAATGTCCGGCTCCATTTCTCGTCGGGCGCTTCCTGCTGAGACTTCCTGCTGTGACGACGAGCGACACTGGACGCGGGCGGGAGGACGCCAGGATCGCTGTGTGTGAAAGGTGAGTATTGTGCGCTGCGTCGCTGCTGCATCGCTGTGAGATCTTTCTGTGTGAAAGCTCACTAGCGATCATTTAGCGATGCACCAGCGATCCTGACCGGGTGGGATCGCTGGTCGGATCGCTGGTGCATCGCTAAATGTAAAAGGGCCTTTAGTTAATGAATTAGTTAAACTCTCCTTTAATCTTCCTTCACCTGATTTGATAATTCACTTGTGCGGCAATGATCTAGGTAAAAACAAAACCTTAGATATTTTGGCGGAGATGCGAAATGAAATCGCTTATTTAAAATTTAAATTCGCTGGCACCTCTTTTGTTTTTTCCAAGATTATTCCTAGACTTCTTTGGACAACCCCAAACTTAATTTTCCTAGATATCACTAGAAGAAGAGTAAATAAAAGAATGGAACGCTGTTTTTAGTTCACGGTTTCTCCTTCAGACATGTGGACTTAGAGGGCTTTACTCTGGCTTTATATAGGAAGGATTTAGTACACTTACCAGAAATTGGTTTGGACATCTTCAATCTGGATCTTCAATCCATGGTTGAACAATGGGTGCAGTGTTTTGGGGGGGCATAACTCACCGAGTCATGGCGGTTGGGAAAAATCGCCCAGCTATCTGGGTGGATTAGTTGGTTTATTTATATTTATTGGCATTTGTATTTTTAATCTATGCAAGTTATTCAAGAAGAACCTTTGATGTTACCCTGAATAAAATCACCACGGCCATTGTTTTCCACAATGATTTGTGTCTGAGTTTTATTTTCTTAACTAATGGGTTCTGTGTTCCCATGTACCTGATGTGACATTATGATGCACAGTGGCCTGGATGCAGCTACAAAGTGGGTACAGAGCAGCAGGGTAGCCACTGAGGTATTTGTTTTTTTAACAATATTCACCTCATCGCTTACTTCTTTGGCTTGCTGGATATCCACCGTCAGGTCTATTTCTTAACGCCAAAGCATGCTGCATTTCCCACCTCTTCACTATAGATCAGGAAATCCGGCAACGTATGGGCCCCTGAGGTCACTGCACACCATAAGGTTGCGTTGCATGTCTTGACGCTAGAATCTTCCAAAACTTAGTGACTTCTGAGGCCTCTACACGGCCGAAAAATCAGGCTTATAGTGAAGAGGCTGGAGATACAGTGTGATGTTGGAAAAAAGTGGATCCGATGTCAAGCAGTGGGGCGGCGGAGAGGTTTTTTTTTTTTTTGTTTGTTTTTTTAAACGTCTGATGTTTATAACTAGGGGGTCATACGCAAGTCGAGGACTGCCTGTAGCCAGTAAGTGCCAGAAAAATAAAAATGAAGCCACCCTCACCTTGGTGTCCAAATGAACAGTCTGCTCTGACATAGGTGCAGAAAGATCCACCACAAAGCATGTACTACTGCACTGACTTGTGATAAAGCACCAGTAGACTAATTAAATGTCAGTGGTTGGGTCCTATAACCAACTGCACAATCAGCAGTGCCACAGGGCAGCTGTATGTTTCAATTTACTATGGCCCAGGAAACACCACAGTATGCTGAAAATATTGTAACCTGAGGATACTAAAGCTTTAAGGGAACCTGTCAGCTGATACGTGCTGCCCAAACTGTGGGCAGCAAGTAGCAACCACATGGCTGTGTGATCACAGATATATATGTTTTACTGTGAAATGCTGCGGCGTCTCAGAGAAAACATACTTTTAACACCTCTAGGGACCGAGCCGCACTATTCACTAGTAGTACACGTGGTCCCCAGCGGCTTCTCCCTGCCTGCTGACAATGACTGGCAAGCCACTGCCTGTACGCGCACGCAGGCACAGGATTTCCAGATACTGTAAGCAGGCAGGGAGAAGCCTCCAGGGACTCCCCTTTATGACTAGTCAATAGCACCGCTCAGTCCTCAGTTATTAATAGTATGTTTTTCTTTGAAACGCCTCAGCTTTTCAGATTTAAAATATACATGGCTGTGATTGCATAGCCAGAGGAAAATACATGCTGTCCACGATTTGGGCAGAATGAGTCAGCCGACAGGGTCCCTATATAAAAGGGTTATTCCTAAAATGAAGTTATCCCTTTTACATAGGATTGCTGGGTGTCTTATTGGAACCCCTGGAAACACAACAGAGTTCTGCAATGCGGTCTTGAGTGTAGCAAAGGTGCTCGACCCAAGTTCCAATCATTGTGAGTACTCCGCTTTGTCCAGCAGTGTCACAATCAATAGAGCAGAGGTTGAGTATGGGTACCTCGGCTTTATTAAAGATGGAACTGCAGAGCCTAGTTTTTGGGTTCACTGGTTTTTCTTAGTGGTGGGACCCATAGAGATCAGCAAGTTATCTAAAAACTTGCTGTCAATCCCTTATTATTCCCCATATTTGGCCCCGTTAAAGTAAAAAGCTTATCCTCACCTCCCATGTCGTTCTAGCGGTGTCAACACTCGCTCACAAGAGGTTGTTACATCACGCGAGCCCTGCACCAGTTTCGCTGTCCGTGCTTTTGGACATATAAGTAATCAGCAGGAAGGGAGTTGCGGCCGTCTGCTCACATCCTATATATCACTTATACATCCGAAGACAAGGACAGGGAAATTGGACGCAGGGCTCGCAGAACTTAACAACCTCACGTGAGCTGAGAACAAGTGCTGGAATGGAGCATGCATGAGAGGCAAATAGATGATGTTATTTTTTTTTAACTTGGTTAAACATGGAGTCAGAAGGGGTTGTCCAAGTAGTGGTGAACCCCTTCAAGGGACCATTGCAATTCTTATTAAATAATTTATAAAATAAATCTAAAGACACACTTTACAGTATATCTGTCTAAATATCTCACTGTTATGACCGAATAAACATTAAAATAATAAAGCATTAAAAAGTAGTACCTGGGGATATCATCGCTTTTGCATGTGGAGGTATCATTTTCTCCAAAATCTAGAGTCGCCAATAAGTCTTCAATCTATATATGTGAGAGAAAAAAATAAAAATCAGTATTTCAAATCTACACTTATGAAATAATGCACATTATAAAATAATAAAAGTATTATTCAATGAAGATTTCATTGAAAAATAGAAATGTGAATACGGTTTTTGACATTTTTTGATGCATCTCCTCCTATTCTTCTAAATGAACGAAAAGCGCAGTGTTGCAGTTGCTTCAAATGTGCAAGGAAAAAATAAATAGCATTTGGGTGAGATTTCAAAAATATCATTCATTTTGCTGGTACAATATAACACCTTGGACATAAAGTGGAAAAAAGCCACATGAGTAACACACAGTTGTATCGTAGACTTGTAAAAATTTGAGAAAAAAAAAAAAAAAAGAGCCAGAATTGCGTTTTTTTTTTTTGGTCGCTACACCTCCACAGAAAAAAATAAAATAAAATAAAATAAAGTGATCATAGTTAGGGTTGATCGAATAGCTTCGGATAAGTGCTTATCCAAATAGATACAGTGCTTACCGAATAGCTGCATCGGGAACCCAGATACCTGGAGCGCTCCTGATAATCAGCTGTTTGGCTCCGCAGCTGCATGTGTTGCGGCTGTGTGACAGTCACAACACATGTATGGAGAGCTATAGCTATTCAATCAACCCTAATCATAACAATGTAAACCCCAAAGGACAGTCGTTTTTCCATGGTCAAAGCAAGTTTTCACACCACTTTGAAGGAAAGCGGGAGAAAAGTTAAAGGTCTCAGAAAATCTGATTTTTTTTTTCACAACTAAAATTAAGAAATAAAATATAAAAATACGATCTGTGCCGTAATGGTCCTAACCTGAAAAAAATATATGAAAAAAATTGTATATTTGCCTTTTTTTTTTTAAAGCAATTTCACTGCCCTTGGACTTTTTGTTTCCAGTCCAATGTGCGGTAAAATGAATGGTGTCATTCAAAGGTACAACTCATCCCACAAAAAAACTAGTCCTCACACCATGGAAGAATAGGAAAAGTTCTGGCTCTTGGAGGAATAGGAGAAAAAAAATGACAGTCCAAAAACAAAAACTTTCTGCGGCCAGAAGTGGTTAAAATTGTTAATCTCCTACAGTTAATACATACCTCTTGTCTTCTTTTTCCATAGTTTTTATTTAGTTTTGCAGCAATAAATCAGGTGCATTTATATACGTGAGTCAAGTGACATGACAATTGGACAGTTAAACAATTGCTTCAATCTTCGTTAGTTATGAAAGTTAAGTGAAGTGACATAGGTCAAATAGGCTCACGAACAATTTTCAGTATTTTTAATTAAGTTTTGTAATATTAAATCAAGTGTTTTTATATGTAAGTCAGGTACCATGACATTTAATCAGACAGACAATTGCTTCAAAGTATGTTAGGAGTGTAAATTGAGTGAATTGACATAAGTCAAATAAGAGAACAGTATAAACTAAACAATTGTACAATATAGTCGTACAAAACAATAACATTAACAGTTGGAATGCTGATATACAGGATAGGATAGGTACATTGTCCGAAGCGAAGTTGCAATAGGTCAAAAATGTGAGCTTTGAGGGTTGTATAAAAAAAAGATATCATATATGGGGTGATGAGTAGTGTAATGAGAAGTGTAATTTCAGAGGCTTAGGGGGACAGGTGGTCCCAGTGAGACCACTTTTTAGAGCATTTGGTTAGTTTGTTATTAACTAGTGCGAATTTTCCTTCATAGGATTTATGGAGAAGGATTCTATCTTTTATATCTTAAAAAGCAGGAGGATTTTTATTTTTCCAATTGAATGCGATCGAGTTTTTGACCTCAAGTAGGGTATGAATGATGAGGGATTTTTTTTTATCAGGACTGACAGAGAGGTCAAGTGACAGTAGTGCAAGTTGAGGGGAAAGAGTAATAGGTTTACCCAATATTTTATTGATGGTATCAAAAATTTGTGACCACAGTGAGGACAGGGTAGGGCAGTTCCAGAACATATGAAGGAGGGTTCCATGGGAGCCACAACCTCTCCAGCATAGGGGGGGGGGATTCCTGATCAAAATGTGCTATTCGTGCTGGGGTGAAGTACCATCTGGATATAACTTTGTAGTGTGATTCTTGAAGGGCCATAGACAATGTGGAGGAATATGTATCGTTTAGTGCATCTTCCCATTCCTCACATGTTATGTTGATTTTTAGGTCGTTTTCCCATTTTTTAATGGTTGCATTCTTTGAGAGGTCAGTATCATTGTTGAGCCAGTCGTAGACATAGCCATAACTCCAGAAAATCCTGTGTTCAGCATTACATAAAAGGTTTAAAGTTGCTTCGGAGAACTTAGGTTTTTTCTGAAGAAAAGATTGGACCTGTTTTAGAATTATGAACTGAAAAAACAATGATGAGTGAAGTTTATATTTTATTTTTAATTCGCCGAATTTTTGAAATGATGGTCCGTCAAAAATGTCCCCCAGTTTTTTGACACCATATTCATCCCAAGAATTATGTAATTCCTGGTCGACTATGGATAACAGGATGTTCAAGGGTAGTTTTTTCAGGATTGTTAGGTTGTGAGATCCTTTTTTCCTGCTTGCTAGTTTTTTCCAAGCGTATGTAGTGGCAATAAAGATGGGGTGAGCTGTGGAGTCTGGGAAACGTTTTGTTAGGGTGTTGATGATTAGGTTTCGGGGGTTTGTATCATTGTTTATGAAAGTCTCTATGTCTAGCCATCCTGGGGGATTACTGGTTAAAAGCCAGTGTTTACTATTTTTGATTAAGGTGGTTAGATAGTGAGCCGTGATATTAGGGATCCCTAGGCCTCCATGGGATTTTTTTTTTTTTTTTAAAGGTGATAGATTGAAGGGTTCTGGGTTTTTTGTTGTTCCAAATGATGTTCTTTATAGTTGTTTGGATGGATGTTAACGGAGATGTCGAGAAGGGCAGGGGCAGGGAGTCCAGAACATAAAGAATTTTTGGGAGGGTGAAAATTCTCACAGTGAGAATTTGGCCCCACCAAGATAAGTCATTTTCGCCATAAATGATTGAGTCTTTATTGATGGTATTCTATAGATTGTTGAAGTTGGCTGACACGAGTTTTTTTTTTTAGTTTTTTTGTAATGGTGATTCCAAGGTAGATAAATTCTTTATTGACCCAGCTAATGGGTGAAAAAAATTTAATCTGGGAGATCTGGTCTTTGGACAGGTTAAAGGGTAGGAAGTTTTATTTTGTTTCGTTAATTTTGAAGTTTGAAAGTTTTGAGAAGGTCTCCAGAACAATATGGAGCTCCTTGACTGAGGTGACTGGGTCAGACATTATGATTAATACCAGGGCTGTGGAGTCGGTAAGCCAAACCTGCAACTCCGACTCCGACTCCTCAATTTCTCTTACACCGACTCCAACTCCGACTCCACGACTCCGACTCAGACTCCCACACATATTGCTTATATTTAAGTGAAAAATTTATTGTAGTACAATGTGAACCTCAGACATTTAATCATTTTTATGAACCCATAATCAAGATATTTAGATAGAACAGAATATATATTGGTGTACCACCCGGTTTTCATTCTTTTTGGTACAGATACGATATGGATAGACAGATATGGATAAATGGATAGATAGAGCAGATTTCTAATCTGCTTTTGCTATTGAAAACATTATCTATGAGCTCAAAAACCTTTCAGGTGATGCGGTTTTTTAAAAAGATGATCAGCTTTTGCAGCTGAAAAACGTATCCTCAAAAAACACAGGAAAAACGCTGTGTGTGAATGTAGCCTTAGATCAGGAATAGAACAGCCATTTATAGGACATTTCATAACTTTCCCAAATTCCTATGAAAAAATATTCAGCACATCCTGCATTGAATTACTGTACCCAATTTATTATATATTTTAGGAGTCGGTCCATTTTATACCGACTCCAACTCCGACTCCACCAAAATGAGCACCGACTCCGACTCCACAGCCCTGATTAATACGTCGTCGGCAAACAGACTTAGCTTGTGATGGCGTGATGATGTGGTAAGGCCTTTGATTAGATTGTCCTGTCTTATTTTTTGGGCAAGTGGCTCCATAGCCAGAATAAAAAGGAGAGGTGACAGGGGACATTCTTGTCTGGTGCCATTTTTTTATGGAGAAGGGGGTTGAGGAGTGATTGCTAGCATAGACTTTAGCGCTAGGGTTAGCGTAGAGAGCAAATATTGTTGTAATAAGATTGTTATTAAATCCAAATTTGGTCAGGGTTTGTCTGAGGAAGCCCCAATCGAGACGGTCGAACGCTTTTTCTGCGTCTAATGAGGCCATTATAGTGGGTTGTTTAGTGAGATTAATTGCCTTAATGACGTTGATGACTCTTCTCGTACCGTCCGATGCGCGACATCCCCCGACAAACCCAATTTGATCATTGTTTATGAGGCCTGGTAGAACTGTGCTGAGTCTGTTCGCTAATATTTTGGCATATATTTTTATATCTGTATTTATGAGTGATATGGGTCTATAGTTGGGTATGGATTCAGGATTGCCTTTAGGTTTTGGAATTAGGATGATAGTGGCATCTAACATCTCTTTAGGAAATGAGCCAGTAGAAGATGCATAGTTAAATATTTGGGAGAGGTGGGGAGTGAAGTTTATTGAAAATTTTATAGTATTCGCTGCCAAATCCGTCGGGGCCTGGGGATTTTGATGATTTTAGGAGTTAGACTGAATGGTGTCGACAGGGTTTCTAAATCTAGAGAGGATAATTTGGGCAGATTTAATTGGGCTAGGTAGGATGTTACAGCATCAGGTTTTGATTGCGGGGGGGGGGGTTGATGTTGTATAGTTTGTCAAAGTACCTGGCGAATTCGTTTACTACATCTTGTGGGTGTGATAAAATTGTACCCGTTAGGGACTTAATTTTGTTGATTCTGTTTTGGGTCCTTTTTTTTTTTTTTTTTTTAATTCTGTTGACCATAAATTTTAAGGGTTTGTTGAGAGATGTATACATTTTGTATTTAGTAGCTTTTATCATTTCGTCGTATGAGGCAAAGGTTCATTTGCATGTTGATTTTGTCTTTCAGGCTTTTTTTGGATATTTTCCATTTTTCTTTTCTTGTGATGAAATTTGGATTAGTAGCCCTCTAATAACCGCCTTGTGAGCGCACCATTTGGTCATGGGACCGATGTCCTCCGTGTTATTTTCTTTAAAGTATTGTTTGACGGCTGTATCGATGTGGTTTTTATGTGTCGGGTTATTTATTATGTTAGAATTGCATTTCCACAGGACTCTGTTTTTGATTGGGGGCCTAGAGTGAGCACTGCTACCATCAGTGAATGGTCTGAGATTGACTTGTCCTTGATAACAATTGTTTCAAATCTGGGGAGAGAGAAGACATCAGTGACTATGAGGTCGATCCTTGATGCCGATTGGTGGGTTTCTGAAAAATGAGTATATTCTATCGAGGATGCATTAATGCATCTGAAAGTGTCAAAGAATTCATTTCTGAATAGCCAGTTATCTAGATTACCTGTTTGGGGCCTATTTTTTGATGAGGAGTCTAGTTGGTGGTCAGGGACGGTATTGAAGTCTCCCAGCATCAGCAGCTCGCCCCTTTTCATTTTGTTGGTTTTGGATAGTAGTTTATTTAGGAAGTTTATTTGGTTTACGTTAGGGGCGTATAGATTTACTATAGTGCAGATTTGATTGTTGATATTACAGATTAAGATGTGGTATCTGCCATTTGAGTCAGAGATTTCTTCAATAAATTCGAAGGGAATGGTATTTTTGATTAGTGTTATGACACCTGCTTATTTTGTTTGATTGTTAGATTCGTATATATGAGGGAATCTTTGATGGGAAAATTTGGGGTGGTTGTCCTGCTTGAATTTTGTTTCCTGGATGCAGATTATGTCTGCTTGGGACTTGTCTAATTCTTTCAAGATGGAGAATCTTTCTGGGGCTGTTGAGTCCCCTGACATTATATGTCATAAATTTCACACTCATGTCTGATTTTACGATGGAGGGGAGAAGGGGGTGTCTCACTTAGGGACAAGATCAATGTACCTTTAGTGGGGGTTTGAGAATGTAAGAACCGAAAGTTCTTTTGGCTGCGCCAGTTAAGGTGTGCAGCAAATGAATAGGACGGGTAGAGACAGCAACTTTAAAAGAATACAGATGAGAGTTACTTTAAGCTGGTCTACTCTAATAGAAAAAATAGTTCCACTTCAAGTTGGAGCGGAAGGACTACTTCCTTGGGGGGTAAAGAAAAATTCAGGAACAGAGGTGGTTCCTCTAATGGGTATGAACAAGCCATTTTTCTCAGTCAGAAGCCAAAGGCCTGGATCCATGAAGGGGTCAGCGGTACCCTCTCTGGGGCAGAGTCTCCTTCAGAGAGGAGACAAGTTCTGATCCCTCTTCGGTGGAGAAGATTGGGATTGTTTTACCGTTGTGGGAGACCAGTAATTTTAGGGGGAAACCCCACCTATAAGGGATTTTATTTTCTCTCAGAAAGGTAGTAACATTGTTGAAGGCCTTTCTGGAGTCCATTGTTTCTATGGACAGGTCGGTGTAGACTTTAAGATTTTGATGGGGTTCTGGGAGTGTTTTTTTGTTTTTCAGGTACTGGAGGATTTTTTCTTTTGTTTCATAGAAGTGTAGGCGTAATATCATGTCCCTTGGGACCTCTGTGGAGATTTTTGGGGGCCTTGGGAGCCTGTGGATTCTGTCAATATTTAGATCCAGACTGGAGAGGGATGGTATTGCTTTTTTGAAAATGTTTGTTACATGGTCTCTGAGACCCTCTGGAGAAATGTTTTCTGGTATGCCTCGGATTTTGATATTGTTTCTGCGGTTTATACCTCTTGTCTTCTAGCACATTCTTGGTCCTTTAAAAACACAATCGTTGGAACATTTCCAAGAACTTGATGAGTTATAAGAAGATGCCTGAAAAACAAATTAAAAGTTTTACTTCAGAAGCAGAAGAGCTTCATTATTAAACTACAACTAAACAGTCCACAGTGGAAATTCATGAAACAAAATATTTACAAGGGAATTATGCTCTTCAGAAATTAAAGCAGCTCTGTGATTTGAACCCACAAGGGCTTCACAGAAGTTTATAAAGTACAGCGGTACAATTAAAAAAAATCATATTTTTTCCACAAAAATTGATCTTTTCACCCCCCAATTTTTATTTTCCCAAGGGTAACAGGACCCTAAAAGTTATTGTGCAATTTGTCCTGAGTACGCTGATACCCCACATGTGGGGGTAAACCACTATTTGGGCGCATGGCACAGCTCGGAAGGGAAGCAGCGCCATTTGACGTTTTTGGCTGGAATTGAGATCGGACACCATGTCGCGATTGGAAAACCCCTGATGTACCAAAACAGTGGAAACCCCCCCAAATGACACCATTTTGGAAACTAGACCCCCCAAGGAACTTATCTAGATGTGTGGTGAGCACTTTGAACCCCCCAGTGCTTCACAGAAGTTTATAACACCCGGGCTTAAAAATTAAAAATTCGTATTTTTTCCACAAACATGATCTTTTAGTCACCAATTTTTTTTTATTTTCCCAAGGGTACCAGGAGAAATTGGACCCCAAAAGTTGTTGTCCAATTTGTCCTGAGTACGCTGATACCCCATAAGTGGGAGAAAACTACTGTATGGGCACATGTCGGGGCTCGAAAGGGAAGTAGTGATGTTTTGGAATGCAGACTTTGATGGAATGGTCTGCGGGTGTCATGTTGCCTTTGGAGAGCCCCTAATGTACCTAAACAGTGGAAACCCCCCAGAAATGACCCATTTTGGAAACTAGACCCCCTAAGGAACTTGTCTAGATGTGTGGTGAGCACTTTGAACCCCCAAGGGCTTCACAGAAGTTTATAATGCCCAGGCATGAAAATAAAAAAAAAAAATCATTTTTTCCACAAACATGATCAATTAGTCCCCAATTTTTTTTATTTTCCCAAGGGTAACAGGAGAAATTGAACTCCAAAAGTTGTTGTCCAATTTGTCCTGAGTACGCTGACACCCCATATGTGGGAGAAAACTACTGTATGGACACACGTCGGGGCTCGGAAGGGAAATAGTGACGTTTTGGAATGCAGACTTTGATGGAATGGTCTGCGGGTGTCATGTGCATTTGGAGAGCCCCTGATGTACCTAAACTATTGAAACTCCCCACAAGTGTCCCTATTTTGGACACTAGACCCCCCACGGAACTTATCTAGATGTGTGGTGAGCACTTTGAACCCCCAAGGGCTTCACAGAAGTTTATAACGCCCGGGCGTGAAAATAAAAAAATAATTTTTTTCCACAAAAATGATATTTTTGCCCCCAATTTTTTATTTTCCTAGGGGTAACAGGAGAAATTGGACCCCAAAAGTTGTTTTGCAATTTGTTCTTAGTAGGCTGATACCCTACATGAGGGGGTAAAACACTGTTTGGGGGCATGGCAGAGCTTGGAAGGGAAGGAGCACAATTTGACTTTTTCAATTGGCTGGAATTGAGATCAGACGCCATGTTGCATTTGGAGAGCACCTGATGTGCCCAAACAGTGGAAACCCCCAATTCTAACTCCAACCCTAACCCCAACACACCCCTAGCCCTAACCCTAATGGGAAAATGGAAATAAATACATTTTCTTTTAATTTTATTATTTTTCCCCAACTAAGGGGGTGATAACGGGGGGGGGGGTTGATTTACTATTTATAGCGGGTTTTTATGTTTGGCAGCTGTCATACGCTAAAAGACGCTTTTTATTGTAAAAATAGTTTTTGCATCACCACATATTGAGAGCTATAATTTTTCCGTATTTTGACCCACCGAGTCATGTGAGGTCTTATTTTTTGCGGGACGAGTTGACGTTTTTATTGGTACCATTTTCGGGCACGTGACATTTTTTAATCGCTTTTTATTCCGATTTTTGGGACACAGAATGAACAAAAACCAGCGTTTCATGAATTTCTTTTGGGGGGGTGCGTTTACACCGTTCCGCGTGTGGTAAAATTGATAAAGCGGTTTTATTCTTCGGATCAGTACGGTTACAGCGATACCTCATTTAGGTCGTTTTTTTATGTTTTGTCGGTTTTATGCAATGAAAACTATTTTATATAAAAAAATAATTATTTTTGCATCGCTTTATTCTGCGAGCTATAACTTTATTTTTTCTCTGATGATGCTGTGTGGCGGCTTGTTTTTTGCAGGACAAGATGACGTTTTCAGCGGTACCATGTATATTTATATGCGACTTTTTGTTTGGCGGTATGATAAATCATTTTTTGCTTCGTTTTTAATTTTTATTTTTTAAGGGGTTCGCTAAAGGGGTTAACTAATGGAAAACTTTTATAGGGCAGGTCGTTACGGACGCAGCGATACCTAATATGTGTACATTTATTGTTTTGGGTTTTTTTATTTCCAAAAAATGGATTTATTGGGGGAATATTTTTTTTTTCTAATTTATTTGGCGATTTTTTTTTTTAAATTTTTTTTAACACTTTTTTTCTTTTTTTAAAACTTTATTACATAGTCCCAGGTGGGACATCACTGTCACATCACAGATCACTGTGACAGATCAGCGATCTGTCACAGGCACTGCTGCAGACTTACTCATGCCTGCGCTTTGCAGGCACTGAGGAAGCCAGCTCCCTGCAGGCCCCCGAAGGCCCCCGTCGCCATCTTGGATTCGGGGGCCTGCTGGGAAGGAGCCCCACGCAGCAGCGCTGCACATTGCGCTGCTGTGGGGGGCTCAGGGAAGCACGGAGGGAGCCCCCTCCCTGCCGATGCATCCCTTTAACCCCCAGTACACCGCGATCATGTTTGATCGCGGTGTGCAAGGGGTTAACGTGTCGGGGGCGGTCCGTGACCGCCCCTGACACATTGTGCCGGGTGTCAGCTGTGATAATCAGCTGACACCGGGCTGCGATCAGCGGCGCTCACCACGTGGGCGCCGCTGATCGCGCTAGACGTACTATCCCGTCCATGGGCATAGGGGCCCGGGTCCCATGGACGGGATAGTACGTCTGATGTCAGAAAGGGGTTAAAGGATTCTCCAGGTACAGTGGGAAAATAAGTATTTGATACTCTGCTGATTTTGCAAGTTTTCCCACCTACAAAGAATGGAGAGGTCTGTAATTTTTATTGTAGGTACACTTCAACTGTGAGAGACAGAATCTAAAAATAAAAACCAGAAAGTAACATTGCATATTGATATTTAAATAGTTATCATTGCATGAAGTATGTATTTCATCACCTACCAACCAGCAAGAATTTTGGCTCTCACAGACATCTTAGTTTTTCTTTAAAAAGACCTCCTACTCTGCACTCATTAACTGCACCTGTTTGAACTCATTACCTGTATAAAAAACACCAGTCCACACACTCAATCACACTCCAACCTCTCCATCATGGCCAAGAACAAAGAGCTGTCTAAGGACCCAGGGACAATTTTGTATACTTGCACAAGGCTGGGATGGGCTACAGGCAAGGTAATCAGCTTGGTGAGAAGGCAACAACTGTTGGCACAATTATTAGAAAATGGAAGAAACACAAGGTGACTGTCAATCTTCCTCGGTCTGGGGCTCAATGCAAGACCTCACCTCGTGGGGTAAGGATTATTCTAAGAAAGGTCAGGAATCATCCCAGAACTACACAGGAGGATCTGGTCAATTACCTGAATAGAGATGGGACCATGGTCTTAAACATTACCTTTAGTAACACTATGCCGTCATAGATTAAAATATTGCAGGGCACTCAAGGTCCCCCTGCTCACACTAGCACATGTCCAGGAACGTTTGAAGTTCACCAAGGACCATCTGGGTGATCTAGAGGAGGCATGGGAGAAGGTCATGTGGTCAGATGAGACCAAAATAAATCTTTTTGTTATCAACTCCACTCACCATGTTTGGAGGAAGAAGAAAAAGGGGTACAACCCCAAGAACACTGTCCCAACCATGAAGCATGGTGGGGACACATCATACTTTGGGGTTGCATTTCTGCAAAGGGGAGAGGACAACTGCAATGTATTGAAGGGAGGATGGATGGGGTCATGCATCGTGAGATTTTGGCCAACAACTTCCTTCCCTCAGTAAGAGCATTGAAGAATGTCATGGCTGGGTCTTCCAGCATGACAATGACCCAAAACACACAGCCAGGGCAACTAAGGAGTGGCTCCTTAAGAAGCATTTCAAGGTCCTTTAGTGGCCTAGCCAGTGTTCAGACCTGAACCCAATATAAAATCTTTGGAGAGCTGAAACTCAATGTTGCCCATCGACAGGCCCGTAACCTGAAAGATCTAGAGAAGATCTGTATGGAGGAGTGGGACAAAATCACTGCTGCAGTGTGTGCAAACTTGGTCAGGAACTTCAGGAAATGTCTGACTTCTGTAATTGCAAACAAAGGTTTCTCCACCAAATGTTAAGTTCTGTTTTTCTATTGTATCAAATACTTATTTCATGCAATAAAAATGCAAATTAAGTAAAATTCATACAATGTGATTTTCTGGATTTTTTTTTTTTTTTTTTTTTTTTAAGATTCTGTCTCTCACAGTTGAAGTGTACCTACAATAAAAATTACAGACCTCTCCATTCTTTGTAGGTGGGAAAACTTCTCCTCTGTACATGCAGCCCAATTCTAGCTATGATCCCAGGCCAAATTTTCAGTATATTTTCTCTGAAATGCAGGAGCGTTTCAGAAAAAAATATATACTAGGCCAAGACTGTGGAGCCAGGCTCTAAATAAAGCTGCCCATGGTTTGAGCAGTATGAAAGAGCATAACATGTTCCCTTTAAAAGGATTTTCCTGGACAAGTTTAACCCCTTCACCCCCAAGGGTGGTTTGCACGTTCATGACCGGGCCAATTTTTACAATTCTGACCACTGTACCTTTATGAGGTCATAACTCTCGAACGCTTCCATGGATCCCGGTGATTCTGACATTGTTTTCTCGTGACATATTGTACTTCATGTTAGTGGTAAAATTTCATTCAAATAACTTGCGTTTATTTGTGAGAAAAACGGAAATTTGGCGAAAATTTTGAAAATTTCGCAATTTTCCAACTTTGAATTTTTATGCCCTTAAATCACAGAGATAAGGCACACAAAAAACTTGATAACTAACATTTCCCACATGTTTACTTTACATCAGCACAATTTTGGAACCAAAATTTTTTTTTGTTAGGAAGTTATAAGGGTTAAAAGTTGACCAGCGATTTCTCATTTTTACAACACCATTTTATTTTTAGGACCACATCACATTTGAAGCCACTTTGAGGGGTCTATATGATAGAAAATACACAAAAGTGACACCATTCTAAAAACTGCACCCCTTAAGGTGCTCAAAACCACATTCAAGAAGTTTATTAACCCTTTAGGTGCGTCACAGGAATTTTTTTGAATATTTAAAAAAAAATGAACATCTAACTTTTTTTCATAAAAAAAATACTTCAGGTTCAATTTTTTTTATTTTACCAAGGGTAACAGGAGAAATTGAACTGCAAAAGTTATTGTGCAATTTGTCCTGAGTACGCAGATACCTGATATGTGGGGGGGAACGACTGTTTCGGCGCATGGCAGAGCTCAGAATGGAAGGAGCGCCGTTTGACTTTTTCAATGCAAAATTGGCTGGAATTCAGATTGGACGCCATGTCACGTTTGGAGAGTCCCTGATGTACCTAAACAGTGGAAACCCCCTACAAGTGACCCCATTTTGGAAACTAGACCCCCCAAGGAACTTATCTAGATATGTGGTGAGAACTTTGAACCCACAAGGGCTTTACAGAAGTTTATAACGTACAGCGGTACAATTAAAAAATCATATTTTTTCCACAAAAATGATCTTTTCACCCCAATTTTTATTTTCCCAAGGGTAACAGGACCCTAAAAGTTATTGTGCAATTTGTCCTGAGTACGCTGATACCCCACATGTGGGGGTAAACCACTATTTGGGCGCATGGCAGAGCTCGGAAGGGAAGCAGCGCCATTTGACGTTGTTGGCTGGAATTGAGATCGGACACCATGTCGCGTTTGGAAAACCCCTGATGTACCAAAACAGTGGAAACCCCCCACAAATGACACCATTTTGGAAACTAGACCCCCTAAGGAACTTATCTAGATGTGTGGTGA